>NW_027445026.1:0-145793 GCF_048569485.1 Anomaloglossus baeobatrachus
GCCAAAGGGCTATACTACAAAAGACCCACTTCCTGACAATGGACACTTAATGTTTTGAGGCCCTCATGCACGTCTCTATCCAGGGACAACGTGGAGCCTCCCAATTTTTGGCTGCCCTGCCTAAGGGCTATACTATAATACACCCACTTCCTGACAATGGACACTTAATGTTTTGAGGCCCTCATGCACGTCTCTATCCAGGGACAACGTGGAGCCTCCCAATTTTTGGCTGCCCTGCCAAAGGGCTATACTATAATACACCCACTTCCTGACAATGGACACTTAATGTTTTGAGGCCCTCATGCACGTCTCTATCCAGGGACAACGTGGAGCCTCCCAATTTTTGGCTGCCCTGCCAAAGGGCTATACTACAAAAGACCCACTTCCTTCCAATGGGCACTTCAGGTTTACAGGCCCTCATGCACGTCTCTATCCAGGGACAACGTGGAGCCTCCCAATTTTTGGCTGCCCTGCCTAAGGGCTATACTATAATACACCCACTTCCTGACAATGGACACTTAATGTTTTGAGGCCCTCATGCATGTCTCTATCCAGGGACAACGTGGAGCCTCCCAATTTTTGGCTGCCCTGCCAAAGGGCTATACTACAAAAGACCCACTTCCTTCCAATGGGCACTTCAGGTTTACAGGCCCTCATGCACGTCTCTATCCAGGGACAACGTGGAGCCTCCCAATTTTTGGCTGCCCTGCCAAAGGGCTATACTACAAAAGACCCACTTCCTTCCAATGGGCACTTCAGGTTTACAGGCCCTCATGCACGTCTCTATCCAGGGACAACGTGGAGCCTCCCAATTTTTGGCTGCCCTGCCTAAGGGCTATACTATAATACACCCACTTCCTGACAATGGACACTTAATGTTTTGAGGCCCTCATGCATGTCTCTATCCAGGGACAACGTGGAGCCTCCCAATTTTTGGCTGCCCTGCCAAAGGGCTATACTACAAAAGACCCACTTCCTTCCAATGGGCACTTCAGGTTTACAGGCCCTCATGCACGTCTCTATCCAGGGACAACGTGGAGCCTCCCAATTTTTGGCTGCCCTGCCAAAGGGCTATACTACAAAAGACCCACTTCCTTCCAATGGGCACTTCAGGTTTACAGGCCCTCATGCACGTCTCTATCCAGGGACAACGTAGAGCCTCCCAATTTTTGGCTGCCCTGCCTAAGGGCTATACTATAATACACCCACTTCCTGACACTGGACACTTAATGTTTTGAGGCCCTCATGCACGTCTCTATCCAGGGACAACGTGGAGCCTCCCAATTTTTGGCTGCCCTGCCTAAGGGCTATACTACAATAGACCCACTTCCTTACAATGGGCACTTCAGGTTTACAGGCCATCATGCACGTCTGTATGCAGGGGCATTGGTGAACCTCACAATTTTGGACTGCCCTGGCAAAGGAAAATACTACAAAGACTCAGTTCCTCAAAATGGGCACATTAGACTCAGAGGCCTTTATGTACGTCTCTTCTCAGGGACATCGGAGTGCCACACAATGTTTTACGTAAAATCTTTCATGTATTGATCTCAAAAAGTAACATACATTAGCTCTATCTCACTATTGGGTATGTGCCCTTAACATTTCCGCTATGAAAAATCATTTTGGTGTCATTTTGGAAGGTTTTCTGGTGAGTCCGTAAAAATGGCGTAAAACGTGGACAAAATTATTCACAGCTGTGACTTTTGAGTGATAAATGCTTCAAGGGGTCTTCCCCATGCTGTTGCCATGTCATTTGAGCACTCTTCGGAGACTTTTGTGCCATTTTTAGGGTTTCTACATGCTGCCGGTGGTCATTTCACAAAAATACTCGGGTCTCCCATAGGATAACATTGGGCTCGGTGCTCGGGCCGAGTACACGAGTATCTTGGGAGGCTCGGCCCGAGCTTCGAGCACCCGAGCTTTTTAGTACTCGCTCATCACTACTAATAAACCTAAAAAATAAAAATAAATTGAATAAAAATCATGAATGTTGTGTTATAACAGGAAATTCGGTGTAAGAATGAATATCCGGGATGAGAGTTCAGCGAATGAGTTATAGAAATTGTTACAAAAAGGAGTGTGTACGGTTTATGCGTAAATTTTCAGAATGCGTACATGAAAATTATATGTATGTGAGAATGTCCCCCATGCTTTGTAAAAAGTTATTTATGAAAATGTAAATAAAATATATAAAAATGCCTAATTATTTATAATTTATGAGAAAGATATATATGTATGGAAGAATGTTATAAGGTGTCCAAGAACCATAAAGAAAAAGGGTGCATATATAATGTTAGAGGTCTAGAGTTCCACCAGGCTATATCACCCCTAAAGAAATAGAAAGAAGACCTTACTACCTGTGTACCCCAAAAAAAGCTATATTTCTTAGCCAGGATTATGGTGGAGATATGCACAAGTGAAATAAGAATATAAAGTAATACAATAAGATTATAAAACCAATATGTGTGCATTCATGCACCACCCGGTACGCTACCCTTGCCAAATTGTTCACTCTAGATCCCCACACGATCCATGAAGCCGTTCCCCCGGTCACACCGCCTGCTGCCGGTTCCCACTCATCCCTGGGGGAGTTAGGCGAGTGGTATCGAGAGCTACATGTCGGCACTGATGATACCCCCATACACCACAAGGAAGGGGTATACCGGGTGGTACAGGAGTATGAGCGGGTTTTTAGCAAGCACCCTCTAGATTTTGGGCAGATTAAAGGGGTTCAACACCACATCCCTACCGGTACACACTCCCCTATGAAAGAGAGATACAGGCCTATTCCCCCTGCGCACTACCAATGCGCCAAAGACATGTTGAGGAACATGAAGGAGGCAGAGGTTATTAGGGACAGCTGTAGTCCCTGGGCCGCTCCGTTGGTGCTGGTTAAGAAGAAGGATGGCACCATGCGGATGTGAGTGGATTACCGGAAGATTAACCAGATAACGCATAAGGATGCTTACCCTCTGCCCCGCATCAAAGAGTCCCTGGCCTCGCTGAGAACCGCTAACTACTTCTCCACCCTTGACCTCACCAGCGGGTACTGGCAGGTGGCCGTGGCACCGGAGGACCGAGAGAAGACTGCCTATGGGACCGTTTTGCTGTACTTGGATGATGTGATTGTGTACTCACAGACGTATGAAGCCCACCTGGAGCACCTAGCCGAGGTGTTCGCGTCCCTTGCCAAGTATGGGATGAAGTTGAAGCCCTCAAAGTGTCATCTGCTGAAACCCAGAGTGCAGTACCTAGGACATGTGGTTGGTGCGGAAGGTGTCGCCCCCAACCCCGGCCATTCACTGAGAAGGTGCACGTCTACCAACAACGGGTGAACCTGGATCCGCTGCCCCGACAGGACTGGCAGGAAGCTCAGGACCAGGCACCTGCTGTCCGCCTGGTCAAGACTCTAGTGGAACAGGGTTCTGCTGGGATAGACCCTGCTGCCCCTGCCGAAGCCCAACGTCTGTGGCAAGAACGGACCCGGCTATACCTACACCAGGGGAAGTTGTATCGCGAGCTGATTAATCCAAAGACTCACGAGAAGATCCGCCAGCTGGTGATTCCCCAGGCTAAAGTGCCCACCGTCCTGCAAGCATACCATGATGGTGCAGTGCACTTCGGGTGGAAGAAGCTAGAGATGTTGTTAAGAGAGCGGTTCTATTGGAGTGGAATGCGGGAATCTGTGGAGGCCTGGTGCCGAGAATGTGGCCCTTGCGCATTGAGAAGGAAGGACGAGGCCAGCCAGAAGGCACCCCTACACCCGATCATTACACACCAACCGCTGGAGCTGGTTGCCCTTGACCATGTAAAGCTCACCCCCAGCCGAAGTGGGTACACCTACGCTCTGACCATCGTAGACCACTACTCGAGGTTCCTGGTGGTTGTCCCAGTTAAGGACTTAACCGGCCGCACCGCTGCTAAGGCTTTCCAGGCTTATTTCTGTTGACCGCATTGGTACCCGGAGAGGGTGCTTACCGACCAGGGTCCGGCCTTTGAAGCAGAGGTATTCCAGGAATTCTGCCAGTTGTACGGCTGCAAGAAAATCCGGACCACGCCTTACCACGCCCAAACCAATGGCATTTGTGAAAAGATGAACCACTTGGTCCTGGGCCTCCTCAAGACGTTACCACTGGAAGAGCGGAACCTGTGGCTGGAGAAGCTACCTGACCTGGTCGATATGTACAACAACATCCCTTCCAGCTCTACGAAATGCACTCCAGCATACCTGATGAGAGCTCGTCCCGGCCGGCAACCAGTGGATCTGGAAATGGGCTTGGAAGCTTCAGAAGCACTCCTGTCGACAGCTGAATGGGACACTCGGCGGAGGACACAGTACCGACAGGTCCAGGAGTATGTTGAAAAGAACTTGTGCCGGAGTCGGGGACAACAGGAGCAGTGCTTCAACAAGAAGGCGCCTGCCGGTTCCTTCCAACCTGGGGATGTAGTGCTGAAACGGAAAAGAAGGGCCCACAAGCTGGATGATCAATGGGAAAAAACCCCGTATGTAGTCCAGCCCACAGGATGGGAGAATGGGAAGGCCTACCAGATCAGCCGTGACCAGGGGGGGACTTTGGCCACGGTTTCCCGAGACCACCTGAAGAAGTGCCCACCAGCATTGAGAGTAGCGGATGAGGCTCCAGTTCCCAGTCCAGTGGAGAAGGAAAAAGAGGTAATCCACACCATGATGGGTGATTTTCCAGCAGACTGGCCTACACAGAACGGTGCGGTGATCCTTCCAGTGATACTGTTCCCACAACCCGTGGATGAAGAAATGATGGAAACGGTTAACCGCGAGCCAGTGCCCAGGGATGTACCTGTACCCAGCTCCCCTACGCCTCCGCCTGCCCCACATGATAGCAGGGAGGAGGAACTGACTGTTCCCTCTGCCCCACTGCCTGTCACCACTGACACCGGACCCCGAAGGTCCACTCGCTCCAACCTAGGTAGACCCCCACTTAGGTACAGGGAAACTACTCTTTAAAAGGGGGGGGCTTTATGTGTTGAGTGTACCAGTTTGAAAGTTTTAAATGATAAGTAAAGATGATCAACCTCTATAAATCACTTGTAAGGCTACATCTGGAATATGGGAACCAGTTTTGGGCTCCACATTTTAAAAAGGACATTCAGAAGTTAGAGTCAGTTCAAAGGTGGGCAACTAGACTACTACAAGGAATGGAAGGCCTCCCATATGATGACAAGTTGAAAAAGTTATTAAGTGATTATTGGCTGCAATGGGGCTTTCTGGCTGGTGCCAGCCTCTCTTCTTAGCACACAGGAACCACAATCCCTACACCATGCTTCAATGGATTCTCTCATCCCAGCCCAGTAAAACTACATATTTTACACAGTCATAAGCAGCCCATGGGCATTCACCTGCATTCAAACCAATAACAGCTCATAGACCAGACAATCCATCTACCACTGGACCAAAGACAGGAAGTTAAATCCACTGCCTGCGGTAACCAACTTAATCCTATAGGCTACTCACACAACAAACCCAACAGAAAGGAAAAAAACATGGCTTCGATTATCCATCCAATGAAAACGCATAACCATTGTGAGCCATTGGACAATGCAATTGGACACATGGTGACATGGTGCACGGCCCAATGAATCAAGTCTTTACTTCATATTCACGGTTTAAGCCCTTGGGTTCTAATGTGCCCAGAGTACATATCCAGAAAGATTCTCTTTCTTTGAGCTAAACACAAGTCAACAATACATTGTAAGCAGATTCTATTACCAGTCCCACACCATTTTGTGACGCATAATCACACAGTGATCCAATTAAGATTCCAAGTCATCGAACATGTCCAAGCCATACGCAGAGGAGGCAATAGAATTAGGAAGCTCAAAGAAAGGGAATCTTTCTGGATATATACTCTGGGCACATTGGAACCCAAAGGCTTAAACCATGAATATGAAGTACAGACTTGATTCATTGGGCCATGCATGGACATAATGGACATAATTCTAATAGGCAGGACAGGTAATAAGGAGCACAAGGGATATGCTAAAATGTGTTGTGTGACAAGACAGACACAGGAAAGGAGATGATAACAGGTGTAGGGACCAACAAGGTGAGACAAGGGGTATCAGGATAGGGTCAAGTAGGTATGAATGTAGTAATGGGGCAGGCATAGAGAATTGTATGCGAATGTGAATTACAATAAGTCACTAAGGAAAGGAATATGTGAGTGTGTGCCTAATGTAAACTAATATTGTACTGGCAAAATTATAGATGGAAAGGGAGAAGGGGAGAGGGGAGAGAGGAGGCTGTAATTGACTACAAGGGTATGAGTTATGAGTGATCATAGGGATAGTGCTACATAAGTGGAAATACCTATGGAGGACCGGATGTGTAAGCGCATACCTTATACAAACCTATAGAGTGCTGATGGGTGAGAGTGTGATGTTAGATATAAGACATCCTATAGTGAATAGTGAGCCGTAATCAAGTGCAACAGGGATATTTCACGTGACTATGGGAACCTGGAAGGTAAAGAAAGGGGAGAAAAAACTGTTAGACAAGGTAATCAGACAAACATGACAAATAAAAAACAAGGAAGAATGGAACTCCATACATACTGGAACCATATATAGTGTGAACACGAAAAAGAACCGGGCGTTAGAAAAAATGTGCACGGCCCAATGAATCAAGTCGGTTCTTCATATTCATGGTTTAAGCCCTTGGGTTCCAACGTGCCCAGAGTATATATCCAGAAAGATTCCCTTTCTTTGAGCTTCCTAATTCTATCGCCTCCTCTGCGTATGGCTGGGACATGTTCGATGACTTGGAATCTTAATTGGGCCACTGTGCGATTATGCGTCACAAAATGGTGTGGGACTGGTAATAGAATCTGCTTACAACGTATTGTTGACTTGTGCTTAGCACAAAGAAAGGGAATCTTTCTGGATATGTACTCTGGACACATTAGAACCCAAGGGCTTAAACCGTGAATATGAAGTACAGACTTGATTCATTGGGCCGTGCACCATGTCACCATGTGTGCAATTGCATTGTCCAATGGCTCACAATGGTTATGCGTTTTCATTGGATGGATAATCGAAGCCATGTTTTTTTCCTTTCTCTTGGGTTTGTTGTGTGAGTAGACTATAGGATTAAGTTAGTTACCGCAGGCAGTGGATTTAGCTTCCTGTCTTTGGTCCAGTGGTAGATTGATTGTTTGGTCTATGAGCTGTTATGGGTTTTAATCCAGGTGAATGCCCATGGGCTGCTTATAACTGTGTGAAATATGTAGTTTTACTGGGCTGGGATGAGAGAATCCATCGAAGCATGGTGTAGGGATTGTGGTTCCTGTGTGCTAAGAAGAAAGGCTGGCACCAGCCAGAAAGCCCCATTACAGCCAATAATCAACCGCTAGCCGCTGGAACTCGTTGCTCTAGATCATGTCAAACTCACACCAAGCAGGAATAGATACATTAGCCCACCATCCCACCCAAAGAGCAACTTCTGCTGCGCAGCTGGCTTTCTAGGCAGCAGCGCTATCGTGATGTCAGCGGGGGACATTGTGACAAGCCAGTGTTCCGTCACTTCATGTTGTGCACTGTTCAAACGGAAAATACATCAACAGGCAGACTACAGAAAAGCTTACTAACAAAGGTTAGAGAGGGGCTTTCTCAGAGGGCTTTTTACAGTTTGTCTATTCCCAATTAGCCGTTTAAGTATGCTTAATGAAAGTACTAATTCTTTCATAGGCCGCCCATTCTTAGTATTTGACGTTCCTTATATTGCGGTATCAGGCTTCGCAGCAGGTTGCAAAACATTCATCACCCATGACTGTCCCCAATTGGGCTCAGAAGCTAAATGTCTATCATGACCTCTCTTTTTGAAAGTCCAAGAGCAAGCAAACTCTTCCTCCAGGAGAGGGAGCCAACAGATCACTAAAGACATCATCATTGCTCAAAGAAAACACCGAAAAACAATGGAAGCTTTAATTGGAGTGGAATCTGATAGACAGCACCTGATGCCAAGTCTGCATCTTCTAACACCTGCAGTCACTGCAGCAGCTGAATCCAATGTGTCCAAAAGGGATCTATTCTATTCAATTGCAAATGATCTAGATAAGACTGAGAATAAGATACTGCACGGGACATAGCAGAGTTGGTCAAGTTGAGTGGAGATGAGTTTGCTATTTGGCACAGCTTTTGCATCAATAAAGCAAGTAAAAGGTGTGAAAGATAAAAAAAAGGGTGAAAGTGTGAAAAGTGAATTGGCCAAATTGAGGTGCATATAAAGTTTTTGCTTTCTTTCAATTCACTAATGGGGCTCATTTGAATCAGGTGAATTGAGTTCTGCTTTTGGAAACTGGGTTAAGAAGGGGTGCACCGGTCCTGGAGGTACTGCAATACCAGGTCAATGCGTGGAGTGGACAGAGCAAGATTTTTTCCATCTCCTTGTTCTAAAAATCCATTTAATATATGGTCCCCAGAGAGGGGACGTATCAGATATTAAACTGATAAGAACAGATTTAATTTTTTTTTTTTTCTGTTTATCAGTAGGACTTCAAAATAACAAAGGTGATCGCCTCCCGTTGCCTGGGAACCGTCCAGGCACAAGAGGGCTATGTGTCACCAGAAGGCGCACACACTTCCTCAAGGCCGGCAGACGTGCAATCCCAGGCACCTTCCAGTACCGACCAAGGTAGCGTCCTCCGAAACTACACTTGATCTTAGCCAAAAGGCCGAGAAGCTATAACCCGAATTGGTTACGGCCTTGAGTGGCACCCTGGCCTATACCGGACACATCTTAGGGAGAGGGAGACAAACCCACGCCTACAGAAGACATTTTGTCACCCAAGCCAACCCTTGAAAAGGCTGTTTTGCAGAGCAAAAACAAGAAGAATGATGCTTTTTGCAGCCGCCGCCCACTGCAATTAATCTGAATAACTCCTCCTCCTCCAAGCACCTCCCCTCCCCCTTGCAGTCTTTCCAATTCATGATACAAAAAGACGGACGGACAGGACAGGACAGGACAGGCTGCCTGACTTTCCGTCACTGCCACCCTTTGCCATCCTTGCCCGTAGAAAGCCCTTTCATCATCCCCAAACCCTAATCTTTTCCCTTCCCTTCCCAGCTGCGTCTCACTCCCTTTCATTAGGAAGTGAGCGCAGCCTTTTCTCCGTTCTGCACATGCGCGACGTTAAACACAAATGCGCAGGCGTGCGTTCCATTAGCCTCACTGCATTCCACTCCCATACAGGAAGTGGGCGCAGCTATTACTACGGTCGCACATAAAAGAACCCACGGCCACCACTGCACACAGCTGACTCCACCACAGGACACCCACTTCTACACCAACGCAGGTAAGACAGGATCGGCACCTCTATGCTCCCGTTACAATCAGGCTCAGTCACCATGTGATAACGCTCTCAACTCTTTAGTTGCAGGCTCCCCTTGCTTCACCTCCACTGGCTGTGCTGCCATTTCCTCTCCCACCTGGAAGGTATACTTTATTCCACTATTTTCCTGTTTCTCTCTTCCCCCTTTTCCCATAACCTACTTTTATCTGCATTTGTGGGGTATCTATATGCTATTTACATCATAGTTTTATTCATTAATATGGAAGGGAAGAGTGCCCATGAGAGTGTTGAACTGCGGAGAGCAAGAGATTAAGCTGCTCCGATTTGCCAGATACACATGCTATCCAAACAGCAGCATCCACCATTGCTTCAGCCCACCCATTCAGTGACAGCTCACCAAGTCAGCCAGAGGAGTGATGTAAGGAATTACACGTAGGCACTGACTCCACACCTTCACATCACAAGAAGGGGGTCTACAGGCTAGTGCAAGAATACGAGCAAGTCTTCAGCAAACATCCGCTAGACTTTTGAAGAATAAAAGGGGTCAAACACTACATCCCCACAAGTGCACACCCACCCATCAAAGAGAGATATAAGCCAAAACTACCTGCACATTACCAGTGTACCAAGGACATGTTGAGCAACATGAAGGAGGCTGGGGTTATCCGTGACAGTTGTAGCCTCTGGGCAGCTCCGTTGGTCCTGTTAAAGAAGAAGGACAGCACCACTCCCCTGTATTGAGGAATAGCTAGCTGCATTGAGAACTGCAAATTATTTTTCTACCCTTGATCTCACTAGTCGCTATTGGCAAGTGTCCGTTGCTGAGGCAGACCGGGAGAAGACCGCCTTTGCCACCCCGATGGGTCTCTGCGAGTTCAAAAGCATGCCCTTCGAGCTGTGCAATTTGCCAGGAACCTTCCAGAGGCTGATGGAATGCTGCTTGGGACACCGAAACTTTGAAACGGTACTGCTATACCTTTATGATGTTATTGTTTATTCTAAAGCAAACAAGATTTTAGGGTGTATAAAAAGGGAGATTAGATCCGGTGATCCCAACGTATTGTTAACCCTCTATAAATCACTTGTAAGGCCACATCTGGAATATGGGGTAAAGTCCTGAGCAGGTTGATAACCATTGGTTTGAGCATGGTAGGGTGTAGTGCGCATCTTCCTGCATCGGTAAAAGCTGCAGAAGTCCTTGAAGATTTCCGCTTCAAAGGCAGTGCCTTGATCTGTGAGGACTCTCTCTGAGTAGCCATGAGGTCTGCATAAGTGTGCTTGGAAGACCTTCGCTGCAGTATGGGCCATTAGATCTTTGACTTGTACCACAACCATAAATCTCGAGTAGTTGTCTACCATCGTAAGTGCATACGTGAGCTCGCCTCGATATTCTGCAACAAAACTCCCTTTTTCGATTTCAGTTTCAGCAAACACTCCTCTTCCTGTAGAAAATATTTATCATTACCTAAGACAGTCATTCTAATGCATGACAATATTAAGGCAATTTAGTTAAAACTTGTTTTAACTCACCTTTAAGGGGATTGATGTATTTCATGGTCAATCCAGGTTTGTCAGTGATGGCACTGACATAATGTATGGCGTCTTTTTCGGGCGTTATCCTTTGCCTTTTCATTGTGAAAATCCAGTTGCCTATATCAAAGCAAATTCTACTACTTGTAAAGTATGCAGAAAATGAAATGTAGAACATATAACATCAACTGCTTAGGAACGCATCATAGGTTAGTACTTAAAAGGATATTGTCATGTTCTAGTCATAATGCAAGCTGGACATTTTTCATGTTACCCTGTAATCGCCGGCCTGTTCTAATGCTCACAAGCCAAGATATAGGCTCAGCTGCTAAGGCTTCCCTCTGCCTTCTGAATGAAACTTGAATATGTCTGGCTCACTGTGTATATAGCAGGTGCTCAGAAAAAATAAGAGTCAATTCAATAGAAATAGCTCTGGCACACTATAGTGATCAATAACGTAAGAAAAGAACTCTTGGAATGCTGAAAATTCTTTATTTGTGCAAAAGGATAATTCATCCAACGTTTCGACCTTGTTTTTAGGTCTTTATCAAGGATAAAGTTATCTAAGATCATAAAGGGTTACAAAACCATATAAACACGTAATTAGTACATAGTACAACATAACAGTACAATATATTGCTACTTGAGAGTACAATGGGTCAAATGACCATGATGCACATACAAAAAATTTTTCCAAAGCCATAGTGAAAACATTTGTACTGAGGAAAGAAAATTTCCACATGACCTATCTGGAGAAACATTCTGGATCAAACAACCAAAAATAGTCAAGCAGGTAAATACACACCTATATGGATAACAGGATGATATGTGTTCAATTGTATAGCGTCATTGCCATTAAGGTACAAATGGAAAACTTGCAATCCTATATAGTGAAGGAAATGAACACATATCATATCAAAGAACACAGGAACATGGGTGTGAGAAAAACCTCAATGTTTATACTTTGTTCTTTATAATGGTGTGAACATGTATATGTCTCAGTACCTTATGCACTTGAGAATTCTAGTGAGTAGATGATGAAAGCCTATTTCAGAACTGGAATCGGTAAATAATTGTAGGTGGAATCTAAATGAAAAGATGGTACAAGTGTTATCATGACACGTGGGCTATAACACAATGGACCGTGTGACAAAGAAGAAAGGAGAGAAAGAAGAGGAAGAAAATGCAACTACCTGTAACATTACGTGATAGTCACTGGTAAGTATCACTTGACAATTCAAGTGAAAAAGGATTCCTTTATTAAAGGGTTCTCAGTCGCCTCAGGATCATGAAATACTAGGGTAAATGATATGAGAATGGGTAAGAAGCACCACTAAAGGAAATATGAGATGCAGGACATATATCTATAAACCCCTGAACTACATGATAGAAATAAAAAGAAGAAAAAAGAAAAAAAAGAAGAAAGAAGAAGAACACATAGAATGCGGAAAGAGAATGGGTACAACTACCTGAGTTACTGCAGGGAGGCCCCTGGTTGGTATTGTGAGGGTTAGTGGAATTCCTTCACTGAAGGGTTCTCAGTTGCCTCAGGTTCGTGAAAAATGCTATAGACAAATAATGCCCGGAGAAAAGGGGTTCATATACAGCGAATAATGGTAATACAAGGTACATGTGTCACATGTAATAGTATATATATATATATTGTACTAAGCTCTACACCAGAAATAGAAAGTAGTCCCTCTGCCTTCTGTCTAGGTGCCCTGAGTTATGTCCTGTAAACTGTCACAGCGACCCAGACACACATGTGTAGTAGGGGAATATCCCTGCTGAGATGCCAGTGCTAGAGCACTCGTTTGCTGTGGAGTTGAACGCTATGTGAGCAGTTCTTACCTTCAATGAGCAGAAGTCTCTTTTTTCAGATTTCAATATCTCTGTGGGTATCTGGCAGAAATATGGAATACTCTTTACTGCTAAGACCCTGTACACCACTCCCACTAAAGGGGGCTTTACACGCTGCGACATCGCTAATGCGGAGTCGTTGGGGTCACGGAATTTGTGACGCACATCCGGCCGCATTAGCGATGTTGCTGCGTGTGACACCGATGAGCGATTTTGCATCGTTGCAAAAACGTGCAAAATCGCGCATCGGTGACATGGGTCTCCATTCTCGATTATCGTTACTGCAGCAGTAACGATGTAGTTCGTCGCTCCTGCGGCAGCACACATCGCTCCGTGTGACACCGCAGAAACGAGGAACCTCTCCTTACCTGCCTCCCAGCCGCTATGAGGAAGGAAGGAGGTGGGCGGGATGTTCCGGCCACTCATCTCCGCCCCTTCGCTGCTATTGGGCGGTCGCTCAGTGACGTCGCTGTGACGCCGCACGGACCGCCCCCTTAGAAAGGAGGCGGTTCGCCGGTCACAGCGACGTCGCCGGGCAGGTAAGTATGTGTGACGGGTCTGGTCGGTGTTGTGCAGCATGGGCAGCGATTTGCCCGTGTCGCGCAACAGATGGGGGCGGGTATCCACACTAGCGATATCGGGACCGATATCGCAGTGTGTAAAGTAGCCTTTAATAAACTGTGTAAAGGATTTTAAGTAAAAATCCACAATAAACCAGCGCTAGATGGGTTTTTATAATTTTATTAATAGACCACAAATAAAAAAATTTTTGCTATCCTTGTTTCAAGACAGAGTATTTGATAATATACAATACACTGATTATTACTAAAACCAAGGACCACATAAAACAAGGACCACATAAAATAAAAAATGAAAGTAATGAGAATAAAATTCTTTTGTATAACCAATTAACTTCGAGGTGATACAATATTCACATTGATTTAGTTTTACCAGTCTAATGTAATGCCCCGGCCGGTGGCATATATTTTGTTTGGTTAATAATTTAGACTTATACAATGAAAGATGTACTATACCACCCCTGGCTAACTTACAAGTTTTAAGTTGTACAATATAAGTTTGCGACGTTATATTCGCCCCCAGGGCCTGGGGGAATAAACCTCACAACAACTTGACCGCAAAAAACACCCCGGATTTCTCCGTTGATTAGGCTGGAACCGCTATGTACAGGATTGACCTGTTAGACTTCCAGAGCGGACGTTTTGAGGCCAGTGGCCGCGACTAGTGCTGGCTCTGGGGGAGATGTATGGTTACCGACATCCCTCTTTACAGAGCCTTTATAACACTTCACAAGGCCACAAACCAGCCGGTCCCGTATTCTCCCAAATGTACTTTCGAAATCAAGCAGTACGAAGCCACTGAAAGCACCAAGATGTTGGCTGCGGACAACAATAAGATCAGCGGTAACTACTCAGCCTCTCCAGCGGGCAGTCCAGACCGTATCCAGTGTCAGCTGACTGATTCCACACAGGAGGAAGTTGCTTGGCAGGTTAGCACCACACAAGGCTCCGATCCGCTTCCAAACGAGCAATGCAGAACCGCTGGAGGTACCAATGTATCCTGGTTGCAGACAAAGGAAATGTCAGCGGTAACCTCTCAACCTCTCCAGCAGGCAATCCGTACCGTGTCCAGTGGAAGCCGGTTGATTCCACACGAGGGAGAGATTACTTGGCAGGTTATCACCGCACAGGTGAGGTAGGCAAAAACAGAGTCCTGATCCGACGCGCGTTTCGGGGGCGTGTAACGGCCCCCTTCCTCAAGGATAACTCAGCTGTTGCCTAGAGCACTATTTATGCATACATTTAATTGGTTATAATTTGCATAAAATTAAACAATGTTTAAATTCAACCAACATTCAATGACCACTACATATATCAATTTGTGAAAGACCGTTCATAATAGCCATATAATATAATTATGTGCAAAGGTTTTTCTAAAGGTTTTTCTAAAAAGACCTATATATAGCCTTGCTTGTATCATCATATACTGGGAAGACAATGTGTATATATGCATATGCTTTTTTACAACAATAAATTTAACAAAAGGACATCATAAAGGTGTAATATAAATTTGCTATAATATGAAAAGCCCCTTATATCTACATCAACCTTGGGCAAGTGAAGCACCAATTTTAATATATATTATGCATATATACACATATATCTCCATGACAATCGCTTTTTTTTTTTTTTTTTTTTTTTTCCTTCTCTCCGTATTATTATCAGTACCTATTACTCCTCTACCTATAAAAATATAAATTAATTAAAAGCAAACAGTTCTATATCATTATTGAGTCCATATGGTTTCAAGGTGTTCAATTCAAAAATCCATTGGCTTTCTGCTCGTGACATTTTTTTAATGAAATCGCCACCTCTCCAATCCTTAGTTATTTTTTGTACGCCCCATACTTGGGATCCTTTAAAGGACCCTCCATGTTTTAACACATAATGTCTGGATAGGGGGTGCTTAGTACATTTATTTTTAACACTTCTAATGTGCTCACCCACCCTTTTCCATAGGGGTCTAATAGTTCTCCCAATGTATTTTTTCTGACAGGGACATTGAATGCAATATACTACTCCCTTTGATTGACATGTAATAAATTCTCTAATCATGACTTCTGACTGCCCCTGTAAGAAGGATTTCCGTGAAATATTTTTTGTATTCTTACATACTATACAGCTTTTGCATGGAAAAAAACCTTTCAGGCCAAATAATCCTCCCTTATTAGGTGCTGTAAGATTACGTATGGTGGGTGCCACTAAATTGCCAATATTGTTTGCCTTCCTATATATGAATATAACGTCGCAAACTTATATTGTACAACTTAAAACTTGTAAGTTAGCCAGGGGTGGTATAGTACATCTTTCATTGTATAAGTCTAAATTATTAACCAAACAAAATATATGCCACCGGCCGGGGCATTACATTAGACTGGTAAAACTAAATCAATGTGAATATTGTATCACCTCGAAGTTAATTGGTTATACAAAAGAATTTTATTCTCATTACTTTCATTTTTTATTTTATGTGGTCCTTGTTTTATGTGGTCCTTGGTTTTAGTAATAATCAGTGTATTGTATATTATCAAATACTCTGTCTTGAAACAAGGATAGCAAAAAATTTTTTATTTGTGGTCTATTAATAAAATTATAAAAACCCATCTAGCGCTGGTTTATTGTGGATTTTTACTTAAAATCCTTTACATAGTTTATTAAAGGCTACTTTACACACTGCGATATCGGTCCCGATATCGCTAGTGTGGATACCCGCCCCCATCTGTTGCGCGACACGGGCAAATCGCTGCCCATGCTGCACAACACCGACCAGACCCGTCACACATACTTACCTGCCCGGCGACGTCGCTGTGACCGGCGAACCGCCTCCTTTCTAAGGGGGCGGTCCGTGCGGCGTCACAGCGACGTCACTGAGCGACCGCCCAATAGCAGCGGAGGGGCGGAGATGAGTGGCCGGAACATCCCGCCCACCTCCTTCCTTCCTCATAGCGGCTGGGAGGCAGGTAAGGAGAGGTTCCTCGTTTCTGCGGTGTCACACGGAGCGATGTGTGCTGCCGCAGGAGCGACGAACTACATCGTTACTGCTGCAGTAACGATAATCGAGAATGGAGACCCATGTCACCGATGAGCGATTTTGCACGTTTTTGCAGCGATGCAAAATCGCTCATCGGTGTCACACGCAGCAACATCGCTAATGCGGCCGGATGTGCGTCACAAATTCCGTGACCCCAACGACTCCGCATTAGCGATGTCGCAGCGTGTAAAGCCCCCTTTAGTGGGAGTGGTGTACAGGGTCTTAGCAGTAAAGAGTATTCCATATTTCTGCCAGATACCCACAGAGATATTGAAATCTGAAAAAAGAGACTTCTGCTCATTGAAGGTAAGAACTGCTCACATAGCGTTCAACTCCACAGCAAACGAGTGCTCTAGCACTGGCATCTCAGCAGGGATATTCCCCTACTACACATGTGTGTCTGGGTCCCTGTGACAGTTTACAGGACATAACTCAGGGCACCTAGACAGAAGGCAGAGGGACTACTTTCTATTTCTGGTGTAGAGCTTAGTACAATATATATATATATACTATTACATGTGACACATGTACCTTGTATTACCATTATTCGCTGTATATGAACCCCTTTTCTCCGGGCATTATTTGTCTATAGCATTTTTCACGAACCTGAGGCAACTGAGAACCCTTCAGTGAAGGAATTCCACTAACCCTCACAATACCAACCAGGGGCCTCCCTGCAGTAACTCAGGTAGTTGTACCCATTCTCTTTCCGCATTCTATGTGTTCTTCTTCTTTCTTCTTTTTTTTCTTTTTTCTTCTTTTTATTTCTATCATGTAGTTCAGGGGTTTATAGATATATGTCCTGCATCTCATATTTCCTTTAGTGGTGCTTCTTACCCATTCTCATATCATTTACCCTAGTATTTCATGATCCTGAGGCGACTGAGAACCCTTTAATAAAGGAATCCTTTTTCACTTGAATTGTCAAGTGATACTTACCAGTGACTATCACGTAATGTTACAGGTAGTTGCATTTTCTTCCTCTTCTTTCTCTCCTTTCTTCTTTGTCACACGGTCCATTGTGTTATAGCCCACGTGTCATGATAACACTTGTACCATCTTTTCATTTAGATTCCACCTACAATTATTTACCGATTCCAGTTCTGAAATAGGCTTTCATGATCTACTCACTAGAATTCTCAAGTGCATAAGGTACTGAGACATATACATGTTCACACCATTATAAAGAACAAAGTATAAACATTGAGGTTTTTCTCACACCCATGTTCCTGTGTTCTTTGATATGATATGTGTTCATTTCCTTCACTATATAGGATTGCAAGTTTTCCATTTGTACCTTAATGGCAATGACGCTATACAATTGAACACATATCATCCTGTTATCCATATAGGTGTGTATTTACCTGCTTGACTATTTTTGGTTGTTTGATCCAGAATGTTTCTCCAGATAGGTCATGTGGAAATTTTCTTTCCTCAGTACAAATGTTTTCACTATGGCTTTGGAAAAATTTTTTGTATGTGCATCATGGTCATTTGACCCATTGTACTCTCAAGTAGCAATATATTGTACTGTTATGTTGTACTATGTACTAATTACGTGTTTATATGGTTTTGTAACCCTTTATGATCTTAGATAACTTTATCCTTGATAAAGACCTAAAAACAAGGTCGAAACGTTGGATGAATTATCCTTTTGCACAAATAAAGAATTTTCAGCATTCCAAGAGTTCTTTTCTTACGTTATTGATCACTATAGTGTGCCAGAGCTATTTCTATTGAATTGACTCTTATTTTTTCTGAGCACCTGCTATATACACAGTGAGCCAGACATATTCAAGTTTCATTCAGAAGGCAGAGGGAAGCCTTAGCAGCTGAGCCTATATCTTGGCTTGTGAGCATTAGAACAGGCCGGCGATTACAGGGTAACATGAAAAATGTCCAGCTTGCATTATGACTAGAACATGACAATATCCTTTTAAGTACTAACCTATGATGCGTTCCTAAGCAGTTGATGTTATATGTTCTACATTTCATTTTCTGCATACTTTACAAGTAGTAGAATTTGCTTTGATATAGGCAACTGGATTTTCACAATGAAAAGGCAAAGGATAACGCCCGAAAAAGACGCCATACATTATGTCAGTGCCATCACTGACAAACCTGGATTGACCATGAAATACATCAATCCCCTTAAAGGTGAGTTAAAACAAGTTTTAACTAAATTGCCTTAATATTGTCATGCATTAGAATGACTGTCTTAGGTAATGATAAATATTTTCTACAGGAAGAGGAGTGTTTGCTGAAACTGAAATCGAAAAAGGGAGTTTTGTTGCAGAATATCGAGGCGAGCTCACGTATGCACTTACGATGGTAGACAACTACTCGAGATTTATGGTTGTGGTACAAGTCAAAGATCTAATGGCCCATACTGCAGCGAAGGTCTTCCAAGCACACTTATGCAGACCTCATGGCTACTCAGAGAGAGTCCTCACAGATCAAGGCACAGCCTTTGAAGCGGAAATCTTCAAGGACTTCTGCAGCTTTTACCGATGCAGGAAGATGCGCACTACACCCTACCATGCTCAAACCAATGGTTATCAACCTGCTCAGGACTTTACCCCATATTCCAGATGTGGCCTTACAAGTGATTTATAGAGGGGTAACAATACGTTGGGATCACCGGATCTAATCTCCCTTTTTATACACCCTAAAATCTTGTTTGCTTTAGAATAAACAATAACATCATAAAGGTATAGCAGTACCGTTTCAAAGTTTCGGTGTCCCAAGCAGCATTCCATCAGCCTCTGGAAGGTTCCTGGCAAATTGCACAGCTCGAAGGGCATGCTTTTGAACTCGCAGAGACCCATCGGGGTGGCAAAGGCGGTCTTCTCCCGGTCTGCCTCAGCAACGGACACTTGCCAATAGCGACTAGTGAGATCAAGGGTAGAAAAATAATTTGCAGTTCTCAATGCAGCTAGCTATTCCTCAATACAGGGGAGTGGTGCTGTCCTTCTTCTTTAACAGGACCAACGGAGCTGCCCAGAGGCTACAACTGTCACGGATAACCCCAGCCTCCTTCATGTTGCTCAACATGTCCTTGGTACACTGGTAATGTGCAGGTAGTTTTGGCTTATATCTCTCTTTGATGGGTGGGTGTGCACTTGTGGGGATGTAGTGTTTGACCCCTTTTATTCTTCAAAAGTCTAGCGGATGTTTGCTGAAGACTTGCTCGTATTCTTGCACTAGCCTGTAGACCCCCTTCTTGTGATGTGAAGGTGTGGAGTCAGTGCCTACGTGTAATTCCTTACACCACTCCTATGGCTGACTTGGTGAGCTGTCACTGAATGGGTGGGCTGAAGCAATGGTGGATGCTGCTGTTTGGATAGCATGTGTATCTACTGAGAACAGCTTATCAATGGTGGCAAATCGGAGCAGCTTAATTTCTTGCTCTCCGCAGTTCAACACTCTCATGGGCACTCTTCCCTTCCATATTAATGAATAAAACTATGATGTAAATAGCATATAGATACCCCACAAATGTAGATAAAAGTAGGTTATGGGAAAAGGGGGAAGAGAGAAACAGGAAAATAGTGGAATAAAGTATACCTTCCAGGTGGGAGAGGAAATGGCAGCACAGCCAGTGGAGGTGAAGCAAGGGGAGCCTGCAACTAAAGAGTTGAGAGCGTTATCACATGGTGACTGAGCCTGATTGTAACGGGAGCATAGAGGTGCCGATCCTGTCTTACCTGCGTTGGTGTAGAAGTGGGTGTCCTGTGGTGGAGTCAGCTATGTGCAGTGGTGGCCGTGGGTTCTTTTATGTGCGACCGTAGTAATAGCTGCGCCCACTTCCTGTATGGGAGTGGAATGCAGTGAGGGTAATGGAACGCACGCCTGCGCATTTGTGTTTAACGTCGCGCATGTGCAGAACGGAGAAAAGGCTGCGCTCACTTCCTAATGAAAGGGAGTGAGACGCATCTGGGAAGGGAAGGGAAAAGATTAGGGTTTGGGGATGATGAAAGGGCTTTCTACGGACAAGGATGGCAAAGGGTGGCAGTGACGGAAAGTCAGGCAGCCTGTCCTGTCCTGTCCTGTCCGTCCGTCTTTTTGTATCATGAATTGGAAAGACTGCAAGGGGGAGGGGAGGTGCTTGTGTCCAAAAGGAGGAGTTATTCAGATTCATTGCAGTGGGCGGCGGCTGCAAAAAGCACCATTCTTCTTGTTTTTGCTCTGCAAAACAGCCTTTTCAAGGGTTGGCTTGGGTGACAAAATGTCTTCTGTAGGCGTGGGTTTGTCTCCCTCTCCCTAAGATGTGTCCGGTATAGGCCAGGGTGCCACTCAAGGCCGTAACCAATTCGGGTTATAGCTTCTCGGCCTTTTGGCTAAGATCAAGTGTAGTTTCGGAGGACGCTACCTTGGTCGGTACTGGAAGGTGCCTGGGATTGCACGTCTGCCGGCCTTGAGGAAGTGTGTGCGCCTTCTGGTGACACATAGCCCTCTTGTGCCTGGACGGTTCCCAGGCAACGGGAGGCGATCACCTTTGTTATTTTGAAGTCCTACTGATAAACAGAAAAAAAAAAAAATTAAATCTGTTCTTATCAGTTTAATATCTGATACGTCCCCTCTCTGGGGACCATATATTAAATGGATTTTTAGAACAAGGAGATGGAAAAAATCTTGCTCTGTCCACTCCACGCATTGACCTGGTATTGCAGTACC
Organism: Anomaloglossus baeobatrachus; assembly: GCF_048569485.1. NCBI lineage: Eukaryota > Metazoa > Chordata > Amphibia > Anura > Aromobatidae > Anomaloglossus > Anomaloglossus baeobatrachus. Next base: position 21,006 of record NW_027445026.1, read on the forward strand.
TCCAGGACCGGTGCACCCCTTCTTAACCCAGTTTCCAAAAGCAGAACTCAATTCACCTGATTCAAATGAGCCCCATTAGTGAATTGAAAGAAAGCAAAAACTTTATATGCACCTCAATTTGGCCAATTCACTTTTCACACTTTCACCCTTTTTTTTATCTTTCACACCTTTTACTTGCTTTATTGATGCAAAAAGCTGTGCCAAATAGCAAACTCATCTCCACTCAACTTGACCAACTCTGCTATGTCCCGTGCAGTATCTTATTCTCAGTCTTATCTAGATCATTTGCAATTGAATAGAATAGATCCCTTTTGGCTGCTTATGACTGTGTAAAATATGTAGTTTTACTGGGCTGGGATGAGAGAATCCATTGAAGCATGGTGTAGGGATTGTGGTTCCTGTGTGCTAAGAAGAGAGGCTGGCACCAGCCAGAAAGCCCCATTGCAGCCAATAATCACTTAATAACTTTTTCAACTTGTCATCATATGGGAGGCCTTCCATTCCTTGTAGTAGTCTAGTTGCCCACCTTTGAACTGACTCTAACTTCTGAATGTCCTTTTTAAAATGTGGAGCCCAAAACTGGTTCCCATATTCCAGATGTAGCCTTACAAGTGATTTATAGAGGTGTAACAATACGTTGGGATCACGGGATCTAATCTCCCTTTTTATACACCCTAAAATCTTGTCCCAAGCAGCATTCCATCAGCCTCTGGAAGGTTCCTGGCGCATTGCACAGCTCGAAGGGCATGCTTTTGAACTCGCAGAGACCCATAGGGGTGGCGAAGGCGGTCTTCTCCCGGTCTGCCTCAGCAACGGACACTTGCCAATAGTGACTAGTGAGATCAAGGGTAGAAAAATAATTTGCAGTTCTCAATGCAGCTAGCAATTCCTCAATACGGGGAGTGGTGCCGTCCTTCTTTTTTAACAGGATCAACAGAGCTGCCCAAAGGCTACAACTGTCACGGATAACCCCAGCCGCCTTCATGTTGCTCAACATGTCCTTGGTACACTGGCAATGTGAAGGTGGTATTGGCTTATAGCTCTCTTTGATGGGTGGGTGTGCACCTGTGGGGATGTGGTGTTGGACCCCTTTTATTCCCCCAAAATCTAGCGGGCTTCCCACCGGTAACCCGCTCCCCAGCTTGGATGGATGCTGAGGGAGCCCCTTTTGCCCGCAGGCTCTGGCCCTGGGAACTGTAGCCTTGGCGGTGACTGTGCTTCCCTCTACGGTGTGAGCTGTTGCCTTCAATCGGGTCTTGACTGCTGGGAAACCCTGGAGGTTCCTGTCGCTAACGGATTTGACCGGTTTTACGGCGACTCCTAGCCTGGTCGGGGTCCGTAGGCCCTGCCGGATGGTGCTGGCTTCTCTTCACTCCCCGATCTGGTACCGGCGGGCCACCGCCCATCCCCGGTCCGTACGGTTCACTCCAATCAGCCTCTCCTGCAGAAGGTCACCACCGTCTGCCAACCTTGCTGAGTGCCCGGGCCACACACCCGGACACGGTCAGTCTCCTCTCCTCTTCACTTCTCTAACTCCAAAACTGATCTCTAATCTGACTCCTTTTCCCGCCTCCAGGACTGTGAACTCCTCGGTGGGTGGGATCAACCGCCTGGCCCACCCCCTGGTGTGGACATCAGCCCCTGGAGGAAGGCAACTAGGATTTGTGTTTAGCTTCGGTGTGCCTAGCCGGAGTGTAGAGTGTGTTGGTGTAGTACCTGTGACGACCTGGCTTGTCCAGGGCGCCACATTCCCCTATAGCAAAATGCAGACCGTCCGCGGGCTGCCCGTCCATCACCGGTTTTATTTTCACAACTGAAAAAGAATAAAACGGTAAAACATGTAAAAGCATCATAAACATTTTACAACGGTACAGCTTCCGCTCTTCTCCCACCCAAACAACCTGGCCCTGATGCTGCCCCTAAGAAGCGGGCAGCACCCCTTGACCCCAGTCCAGCACCAAGTTGCCCGAGCGGGTTCTGTCTCTTTCAGGGGGCCCACGTCCAAGGGGACCCCTGAACCCCCGGAGGATCGCCACCGGTTACGGTAGTGGCGGGCCTAGGCCATCCCTTTCCTCCAGGCCCATCCTCCCAAATCAGCCTCTCCTGGTCGGTAAGCACCCTCTCCGGGTACCAATGCGGTCAACAGAAATAAGCCTGGAAAGCCTTAGCAGCGGTGCGGCCGGTTAAGTCCTTAACTGGGACAACCACCAGGAACCTCGAGTAGTGGTCTACGATGGTCAGAGCGTAGGTGTACCCACTTCGGCTGGGGGTGAGCTTTACATGGTCAAGGGCAACCAGCTCCAGCGGTTGGTGTGTAATGATCGGGTGTAGGGGTGCCTTCTGGCTGGCCTCGTCCTTCCTTCTCAATGCGCAAGGGCCACATTCTCGGCACCAGGCCTCCACAGATTCCCGCATTCCACTCCAATAGAACCGCTCTCTTAACAACATCTCTAGCTTCTTCCACCCGAAGTGCACTGCACCATCATGGTATGCTTGCAGGACGGTGGGCACGTTAGCCTGGGGAATCACCAGCTGGCGGATCTTCTCGTGAGTCTTTGGATTAATCAGCTCGCGATACAACTTCCCCTGGTGTAGGTATAGCCGGGTCCGTTCTTGCCACAGATGTTGGGCTTCGGCAGGGGCAGCAGGGTCTATCCCAGCAGAACCCTGTTCCACTAGAGTCTTGACCAGGCGGACAGCAGGTGCCTGGTCCTGAGCTTCCTGCCAGTCCTGTCGGGGCAGCGGATCCAGGTTCACCCGTTGTTGGTAGACGTGCACCTTCTCAGTGAATGGCCGGTGAAATGCAGGCAACTCGATCTCTTCGAGGTCATCATCCTCTGGCCCCTCTTCCGACAGGTGGGGCATCCGGGAGAGTGCATTGGCATTGACGTTGGTACGGCCGGCCCGGTACTTGATGGTGAAATCGTAGTTGGCTAACCTGGTCACCCACCGCTGCTCCAACGCGCCCAGCTTGGCCATATCTAGATGGGTCAGCAGGTTATTGTCTGTGTACGCGGTGAATTTGGCTGCTGCCAGGTAATGGCGGAACCGCTCGGTGATAGCCCACACCAGTGCCAAGAGCTCAAGCTTGAAGGAGATGTAGTTCTCAGGGTTCCTCTCAGTCGGTCGGAGTTTTCGGCTAGCATAAGCTATTACCTTTTCCCTTCTGTCTTGGACCTGGGATAGAACAGCCCCCAAGCCCACATTGCTGGCGTCGGTGTAGAGGATGAATGGGCGGCTGTAGTCAGGGTACGCTAGGATTTCCTCTCCGGTCAGGGCTGTTCTCAGCTGGCGGAAGGATTCCTCATGCTTTTCTTCCCACACCAATGGGGCTACTAGGGATCTACCACCCTTGGTCTGTCCTACGAGGAGGTCTTGCATGGGGGCAGCCATCTTTGTGTACCCCTTAATGAAGCGACGGTAATATCCCACCAGGCCCAGAAACTGCCTCACTTCCCTCACTGTGGTCGGTCTCGGCCAGTCTTGGATGGCGGTGATCTTCTCGGGGTTGGGGGCGACACCTTCCGCACCAACCACATGTCCTAGGTACTGCACTCTGGGTTTCAGCAGATGACACTTTGAGGGCTTCAACTTCATCCCATACTTGGCAAGGGACGCGAACACCTCGGCTAGGTGCTCCAGGTGGGCTTCATACGTCTGTGAGTACACAATCACATCATCCAAGTACAGCAAAACGGTCCCATAGGCAGTCTTCTCTCGGTCTTCCGGTGCCACGGCCACCTGCCAGTACCCGCTGGTGAGGTCAAGGGTGGAGAAGTAGTTAGCGGTTCTCAGCGAGGCCAGGGACTCTTTGATGCGGGGCAGAGGGTAAGCATCCTTATGCGTTATCTGGTTAATCTTCCGGTAATCCACACACATCCGCATGGTGCCATCCTTCTTCTTAACCAGCACCAACGGAGCGGCCCAGGGACTACAGCTGTCCCTAATAACCCCTGCCTCCTTCATGTTCCTCAATATGTCTTTGGCGCATTGGTAGTGCGCAGGGGGAATAGGCCTGTATCTCTCTTTAATAGGGGAGTATGTACCGGTAGGGATGTGGTGTTGAACCCCTTTAATCTGCCCAAAATCTAGAGGGTGCTTGCTAAAAACCCGCTCATACTCCTGTACCACCCGGTATACCCCTTCCTTGTGGTGTATGGGGGTATCATCAGTGCCGACATGTAGCTCTCGATACCACTCGCCTAACTCCCCCAGGGATGAGTGGGAACCGGCAGCAGGCGGTGTGACCGGGGGAACGGCTTCATGGATCGTGTGGGGATCTAGAGTGAGCAATTTGGCAAGGGTAGCGTACCGGGTGGTGCATGAATGCACACATATTGGTTTTATAATCTTATTGTATTACTTTATATTCTTATTTCACTTGTGCATATCTCCACCATAATCCTGGCTAAGAAATATAGCTTTTTTTGGGGTACACAGGTAGTAAGGTCTTCTTTCTATTTCTTTAGGGGTGATATAGCCTGGTGGAACTCTAGACCTCTAACATTATATATGCACCCTTTTTCTTTATGGTTCTTGGACACCTTATAACATTCTTCCATACATATATATCTTTCTCATAAATTATAAATAATTAGGCATTTTTATATATTTTATTTACATTTTCATAAATAACTTTTTACAAAGCATGGGGGACATTCTCACATACATATAATTTTCATGTACGCATTCTGAAAATTTACGCATAAACCGTACACACTCCTTTTTGTAACAATTTCTATAACTCATTCGCTGAACTCTCATCCCGGATATTCATTCTTACACCGAATTTCCTGTTATAACACAACATTCATGATTTTTATTCAATTTATTTTTATTTTTTAGGTTTATTAGTAGTGATGAGCGAGTACTAAAAAGCTCGGGTGCTCGAAGCTTGGGCCGAGCCTCCCAAGATACTCGTGTACTCGGCCCGAGCACCGAGCCCAATGTTATCCTATGGGAGACCCGAGTATTTTTGTGAAATGACCACTGGCAGCATGTAGAAACCCTAAAAATGGCACAAAAGTCTCCGAAGAGTGCTCAAATGACATGGCAACAGCATGGGGAAGACCCCTTGAAGCATTTATCACTCAAAAGTCACAGCTTTGAATAATTTTGTCCGCGTTTTACGCCATTTTTACGGACTCACCAGAAAACCTTCCAAAATGACACCAAAATGATTTTTCATAGCGGAAATGTTAAGGGCACATACCCAATAGTGAGATAGAGCTAATGTATGTTACTTTTTGAGATCAATACATGAAAGATTTTACGTAAAACATTGTGTGGCACTCCGATGTCCCTGAGAAGAGACGTACATAAAGGCCTCTGAGTCTAATGTGCCCATTTTGAGGAACTGAGTCTTTGTAGTATTTTCCTTTGCCAGGGCAGTCCAAAATTGTGAGGTTCACCAATGCCCCTGCATACAGACGTGCATGATGGCCTGTAAACCTGAAGTGCCCATTGTAAGGAAGTGGGTCTATTGTAGTATAGCCCTTAGGCAGGGCAGCCAAAAATTGGGAGGCTCCACGTTGTCCCTGGATAGAGACGTGCATGAGGGCCTCAAAACATTAAGTGTCCAGTGTCAGGAAGTGGGTGTATTATAATATAGCCCTTAGGCAGGGCAGCCAAAAATTGGGAGGCTCCACGTTGTCCCTGGATAGAGACGTGCATGAGGGCCTGTAAACCTGAAGTGCCCATTGGAAGGAAGTGGGTCTTTTGTAGTATAGCCCTTTGGCAGGGCAGCCAAAAATTGGGAGGCTCCACGTTGTCCCTGGATAGAGACGTGCATGAGGGCCTGTAAACCTGAAGTGCCCATTGGAAGGAAGTGGGTCTTTTGTAGTATAGCCCTTTGGCAGGGCAGCCAAAAATTGGGAGGCTCCACGTTGTCCCTGGATAGAGACATGCATGAGGGCCTCAAAACATTAAGTGTCCATTGTCAGGAAGTGGGTGTATTATAGTATAGCCCTTAGGCAGGGCAGCCAAAAATTGGGAGGCTCCACGTTGTCCCTGGATAGAGACGTGCATGAGGGCCTGTAAACCTGAAGTGCCCATTGGAAGGAAGTGGGTCTTTTGTAGTATAGCCCTTTGGCAGGGCAGCCAAAAATTGGGAGGCTCCACGTTGTCCCTGGATAGAGACGTGCATGAGGGCCTCAAAACATTAAGTGTCCATTGTCAGGAAGTGGGTGTATTATAGTATAGCCCTTTGGCAGGGCAGCCAAAAATTGGGAGGCTCCACGTTGTCCCTGGATAGAGACGTGCATGAGGGCCTCAAAACATTAAGTGTCCATTGTCAGGAAGTGGGTGTATTATAGTATAGCCCTTAGGCAGGGCAGCCAAAAATTGGGAGGCTCCACGTTGTCCCTGGATAGAGACGTGCATGAGGGCCTCAAAACATTAAGTGTCCATTGTCAGGAAGTGGGTCTTTTGTAGTATAGCCCTTTGGCAGGGCAGCCAAAAATTGGGAGGCTCCACGTTGTCCCTGGATAGAGACGTGCATGAGGGCCTCAAAACATTAAGTGTCCATTGTCAGGAAGTGGGTGTATTATAGTATAGCCCTTTGGCAGGGCAGCCAAAAATTGGGAGGCTCCACGTTGTCCCTGCATAGAGACGTGCATGAGGGCCTCAAAACATTGTTCCCATTGCAAAGGAGCGGGTCTCCTGTCGTTGTAATGTCCATTCTGCAAAGAATGGGCGAAAAAATTTACCACTGGGGGTATACCTGAAACAAAGGCCTAACTCTTGTAACGGTCATCATGGTGGCGCATGAGGAGAAGGAGGAGCAGTCCAGCGATTATCCAAAGTCCAGAAGTGTGTACCCATGGGTGACTGGAGGTACATGGCAAATTCCCGTTACAAACTTTAAATTCCGCTCTCATTTGCTGGTGGTGTGGTGAAGTCTGGCCCAATCCAACCCTTGTTCATCTTGATCAGAGTCAGCCTGTCAGCATTTTCAGTTGACAGGCGGGTGCGTTTATCTGTAATGATTCCACCTGCGGCACTAAAAACACGCTCTGACAAAACGCTAGCGGCAGGGCAGGCCAGGACTTCCAAGGCGTAGAGAGCCAATTCATGCCACGTGTCCACCTTGGATACCCAATAATTGTAAGGCACAGAGGAATGTCGGAGTACAGTTGTTCGATCTGCAAGGTACTCCTTGAGCATCTGGGCAAACTTAGGATTTCTTGTGGCACTACCCCGCACCTCAGGGGCTGTGGTACGTGAGGGGCTGAGAAAACTGTCCCACATCTTAAAGACTGTTCCCCTACCTCTGGCGGATTGGACTTGTGCCTCTCTCGGCTGTACGCCTTGGTTGTCCACTGATTCCTGACCTATGCCGCTAGCGTTTTGTGAGGGGAATGCTTTGCCTACTTCCGTGACTATGGCCTTCCGGAACTGCTGCATTTTGGTTGACCTCTCCGCCTCGGGAATAAGAGACATAAAGTTCTCCTTGTAGCGTGGGTCTAACAGTGTTACCAACCAGTAATGATTGTCGGCCAAGATGTTCTTAACGCGAGGGTCACGAGACAGGCAGCTTACCATAAAGTCAGCCATGTGCGCCAGACTCTTAACAGCCAGGACTTCAGTAGCCTGACCAACACGTTGACTGAACATGCTGTCCTCCTCCTCCTCCTCCTCCTCCTCATCTACCCTGTCCTCTGGCCAGCCACGCTGAACCGAGGATATGACTGGTGTGCATGTCATATCCTCAATTTGGCCGGAGATTTGCTCCATGTCTTCATCCTCCTCCTCGTCATAGTCCTCCACTGCACGTTGTGATGAGACGAGGCTGGGCTGTGTGTTATCACCCACACCCACTACTGTTTCTTGCTGCAACTCATCGCGCTCCGCCTGCAATGCATCATGTTTGGTTTTGAGCAGAGACCGTTTTAGAAGGCAGAGTAGCGGTATGGTGACGCTAATAATGGCGTCATCTTATACCTTTATGATGTTATTGTTTATTCTAAAGCAAACAAGATTTTAGGGTGTATAAAAAGGGAGATTAGATCCGGTGATCCCAACGTATTGTTAACCCTCTATAAATCACTTGTAAGGCCACATCTGGAATATGGGGTAAAGTCCTGAGCAGGTTGATAACCATTGGTTTGAGCATGGTAGGGTGTAGTGCGCATCTTCCTGCATCCGCCATAACCTTCCCTTAGGATATACTGTGCCCTTATCAGATTGGTTGTACAAGGTTGCTTCTCTTATTGGATGGATTTCAAGCTGCATGGATAATGTTCATTTAAATGATGTGGATAGAAAGACTGAAGATATCTACATGTAGTCTGAAATCCATCATGAATCAATACTATTTTACACAGTCATAAGCAGCCCATGGGCATTCACCTGCATTCAAACCAATAACAGCTCATAGACCAGACAATCCATCTACCACTGGACCAAAGACAGGAAGTTAAATCCACTGCCTGCGGTAACCAACTTAATCCTATAGGCTACTCACACAACAAACCCAACAGAAAGGAAAAAAACATGGCTTCGATTATCCATCCAATGAAAACGCATAACCATTGTGAGCCATTGGACAATGCAATTGGACACTTGGTGACATGGTGCACGGCCCAATGAATGAAGTCTTTACTTCATATTCACGGTTTAAGCCCTTGGGTTCTAATGTGCCCAGAGTACATATCCAGAAAGATTCTCTTTCTTTGAGCTAAACACAAGTCAACAATACATTGTAAGCAGATTCTATTACCAGTCCCACACCATTTTGTGACGCATAATCACACAGTGATCCAATTAACATTCCAAGTCATCGAACATGTCCAAGCCATACGCAGAGGAGGCAATAGAATTAGGAAGCTCAAAGAAAGGGAATCTTTCTGGATATATACTCTGGGCACATTGGAACCCAAAGGCTTAAACCATGAATATGAAGTACAGACTTGATTCATTGGGCCATGCATGGACATAATGGACATAATTCTAATAGGCAGGACAGGTAATAAGGAGCACAAGTTATATGCTAAAATGTGTTGTGTGACAAGACAGACACAGGAAAGGACATGATAACAGGTGTAGGGACCAACAAGGTGAGACAAGGGGTATCAGGATAGGGTCAAGTAGGTATGAATGTAGTAATGGGGCAGGCATAGAGAATTGTATGTGAATGTGAATTACAATAAATCACTAAGGAAAGGAATATGTGAGTGTGTGCCTAATGTAAACTAATATTGTACTGGCAAAATTATAGATGGAAAGGGAGAAGGGGAGGGGGGGAGAGAGGAGGCTGTAATTGACTACAAGGGTATGAGTTATGAGTGATCATAGGGATAGTGTTACATAAGTGGAAATACCTATGGAGGACCGGATGTGTAAGCGCATACCTTATACAAACCTATAGAGTGCTGATGGGTGAGAGTGTGATGTTAGATATAAGACATCCTATAGTGAATAGTGAGCCGTAATCAAGTGCAACAGGGATATTTCACGTGACTATGGGAACCTGGAAGGTAAAGAAAGGGGAGAAAAAACTGTTAGACAAGGTAATCAGACATAATGTAACCAGTTGATCAGACATGATCACCTGGTTTGAGACCCCCTGCCTTACACTATATAGATATCATGTTCATTCCCCATCTATCTTGCTCAGGAGAGCATCTCCCTCCCCCAGCACCAAGAGCAGCTCATACTGAATTGTTACATTGACTAGTAACACTGCACACAGAAATGCACCTTAATATTCCACTGTTAACCCTTTCCTCCCAGCAGTAACACACAACTCCTCACCTTGATATCATGGTGATTTATGGTCAGAATGACTTCAATGCGATCAGTGATTTCTATTCTAGCTCTGCTCACATAGATTTTATATCCACACTCAACTATAGGCCGTTCTTCATATTTTGGGGGCTTTTAGTCAGATATACTAGTTTGTGCCTGTATAGTATTGGTGTAGATGGGAGTGTAGGGCATGGGTTACATGGCACTGTGGTGGAATACTGATGGGAGGTATTGGTGCTGTGTTTGATGCTTCTACTGGGTATTTTCCTACAAATACTGGAACAGCTCACTGCTTAGAATGATCCTTCCCAGCTCTATAATATATTATATATACCCCACAATGCAGGCTCACACACACATTTGTCTCAAGTGTGTTGTAGGGACACAGATACAGTCTTGGTCATGTGACTAAAGGCTACTTTACACACTGCGATATCGGTCCCGATATCGCTAGTGTGGGTACCCGCCCCCATCTGTTGCGCGACACGGGCAAATCGCTGCCCATGCCGCACAACACCGACCAGACCCGTCACACATACTTACCTGCCCGGCGACGTCGCTGTGTCCGGCGAACCGCCTCCTTTCTAAGGGGGCGGTCCGTGCGGCGTCACAGCGACGTCACTGAGCGACCGCCCAATAGCAGCGGAGGGGCGGAGATGAGTGGCCGGAACATCCCGCCCACCTCCTTCCTTCCTCATAGCGGCTGGGAGGCAGGTAAGGAGAGGTTCCTCGTTTCTGCGGTGTCACACGGAGCGATGTGTGCTACCGCAGGAGCGACGAACTACATCGTTACTGCTGCAGTAACGATAATCGAGAATGGAGACCCATGTCACCGATGAGCGATTTTGCACGTTTTTGCAACGATGCAAAATCGCTCATCGGTATCACACGCAGCAACATCGCTAATGCGGCCGGATGTGCGTCACAAATTCCGTGACCCCAACGACTCCGCATTAGCGATGTCGCAGCGTGTAAAGCCCCCTTTAGTGGGAGTGGTGTACAGGGTCTTAGCAGTAAAGAGTATTCCATATTTCTGCCAGATACCCACAGAGATATTGAAATCTGAAAAAAGAGACTTCTGCTCATTGAAGGTAAGAACTGCTCACATAGCGTTCAACTCCACAGCAAACGAGTGCTCTAGCACTGGCATCTCAGCAGGGATATTCCCCTACTACACATGTGTGTCTAGGTCACTGTGACAGTTTACAGGACATAACTCAGGGCACCTAGACAGAAGGCAGAGGGACTACTTTCTATTTCTGGTGTAGAGCTTAGTACAATATATATATATTTATACTATTACATGGGACACATGTACCTTGTATTACCATTATTCGCTGTATATGAACCCCTTTTCTCCGGGCATTATTTGTCTATAGCATTTTTCACGAACCTGAGGCAACTGAGAACCCTTCAGTGAAGGAATTCCACTAACCCTCACAATACCTACCAGGGGCCTCCCTGCAGTAACTCAGGTAGTTGTACCCATTCTCTTTCCGCATTCTATGTGTTCTTCTTCTTTCTTCTTTTTTTTCTTTTTTCTTCTTTTTATTTCTATCATGTAGTTCAGGGGTTTATAGATATATGTCCTGCATCTCATATTTCCTTTAGTGGTGCTTCTTACCCATTCTCATATCATTTACCCTAGTATTTCATGATCCTGAGGCGACTGAGAACCCTTTAATAAAGGAATCCTTTTTCACCTGAATTGTCAAGTGATACTTACCAGTGACTATCACGTAATGTTACAGGTAGTTCCATTTTCTTCCTCTTCTTTCTCTCCTTTCTTCTTTGTCACACGGTCCATTGTGTTATAGCCCACGTGTCATGATAACACTTGTACCATCTTTTCATTTAGATTCCACCTACAATTATTTACCGATTCCAGTTCTGGAATAGGCTTTCATCATCTACTCACTAGAATTCTCAAGTTCATAAGGTACTGAGACATATACATGTTCACACCATTATAAAGAACAAAGTATAAACATTGAGGTTTTTCTCACACCCATGTTCCTGTGTTCTTTGATATGATATGTGTTCATTTCCTTCACTATATAGGATTGCAAGTTTTCCATTTGTACCTTAATGGCAATGACGCTATACAATTGAACACATATCATCCTGTTATCCATATAGGTGTGTATTTACCTGCTTGACTATTTTTGGTTGTTTGATCCAGAATGTTTCTCCAGATAGGTCATGTGGAAATTTTCTTTCCTCAGTACAAATGTTTTCACTATGGCTTTGGAAAATTTTTTTGTATGTGCATCATGGTCATTTGACCCATTGTACTCTCAAGTAGCAATATATTGTACTGTTATGTTGTACTATGTACTAATTACGTGTTTATATGGTTTTGTAACCCTTTATGATCTTAGATAACTTTATCCTTGATAAAGACCTAAAAACAAGCTCGAAACGTTGGATGAATTATCCTTTTGCACAAATAAAGAATTTTCAGCATTCTAAGAGTTCTTTTCTTACGTTATTGATCACTATAGTGTGCCAGAGCTATTTCTATTGAATTGACTCTTATTTTTTCTGAGCACCTGCTATATACACAGTGAGCCAGACATATTCAATTTTCATTCAGAAGGCAGAGGGAAGCCTTAGCAGCTGAGCCTATATCTTGGCTTGTGAGCATTAGAACAGGCCGGCGATTACAGGGTAACATGAAAAATGTCCAGCTTGCATTATGACTAGAACATGACAATATCCTTTTAAGTACTAACCTATGATGCGTTCCTAAGCAGTTGATGTTATATGTTCTACATTTCATTTTCTGCATACTTTCCAAGTAGTAGAATTTGCTTTGATATAGGCAACTGGATTTTCACAATGAAAAGGCAAAGGATAACGCCCGAAAAAGACGCCATACATTATGTCAGTGCCATCACTGACAAACCTGGATTGACCATGAAATACATCAATCCCCTTAAAGGTGAGTTAAAACAAGTTTTAACTAAATTGCCTTAATATTGTCATGCATTAGAATGACTGTCTTAGGTAATGATAAATATTTTCTACAGGAAGAGGAGTGTTTGCTGAAACTGAAATCGAAAAAGGGAGTTTTGTTGCAGAATATCGAGGTGAGCTCACGTATGCACTTACGATGGTAGACAACTACTCGAGATTTATGGTTGTGGTACAAGTCAAAGATCTAATGGCCCATACTGCAGCGAAGGTCTTCCAAGCACACTTATGCAGACCTCATGGCTACTCAGAGAGAGTCCTCACAGATCAAGGCACTGCCTTTGAAGCGGAAATCTTCAAGGACTTCTGCAGCTTTTACCGATGCAGGAAGATGCGTACTACACCCTACCATGCTCAAACCAATGGTTATCAACCTGCTCAGGACTTTACCCCATATTCCAGATGTGGCCTTACAAGTGATTTATAGAGGGGTAACAATACGTTGGGATCATCGGATCTAATCTCCCTTTTTATACACCCTAAAATCTTGTTTGCGTTAGAATAAACAATAACATCATAAAGGTATAGCAGTACCGTTTCAAAGTTTCGGTGTCCCAAGCAGCATTCCATCAGCCTCTGGAAGGTTCCTGGCAAATTGCACAGCTCGAAGGGCATGCTTTTGAACTCGCAGAGACCCATCGGGGTGGCAAAGGCGGTCTTCTCCCGGTCTGCCTCAGCAACGGACACTTGCCAATAGTGACTAGTGAGATCAAGGGTAGAAAAATAATTTGCAGTTGTCAATGCAGCTAGCTATTCCTCAATACAGGGGAGTGGTGCTGTCCTTCTTCTTTAACAGGACCAACGGAGCTGCCCAGAGGCTACAACTGTCACGGATAACCCCAGCCTCCTTCATGTTGCTCAACATGTCCTTGGTACACTGGTAATGTGCAGGTAGATTTGGCTTATATCTCTCTTTGATGGGTGGGTGTGCACTTGTGGGGATGTAGTGTTTGACCCCTTTTATTTTTCAAAAGTCTAGCGGATGTTTGCTGAAGACTTGCTCGTATTCTTGCACTAGCCTGTAGACCCCCTTCTTGTGATGTGAAGGTGTGGAGTCAGTGCCTACGTGTAATTCCTTACACCACTCCTCTGGCTGACTTGGTGAGCTGTCACTGAATGGGTGGGCTGAAGCAATGGTGGATGCTGCTGTTTGGATAGCATGTGTATCTACTGAGAACAGCTTATCAATGGTGGCAAATCGGAGCAGCTTAATCTTTTGCTCTCCGCAGTTCAACACTCTCATGGGCACTCTTCCCTTCCATATTAATGAATAAAACTATGATGTAAATAGCATATAGATACCCCACAAATGCAGATAAAAGTAGGTTATGGGAAAAGGGGGAAGAGAGAAACAGGAAAATAGTGGAATAAAGTATACCTTCCAGGTGGGAGAGGAAATGGCAGCACAGCCAGTGGAGGTGAAGCAAGGGGAGCCTGCAACTAAAGAGTTGAGAGCGTTATCACATGGTGACTGAGCCTGATTGTAACGGGAGCATAGAGGTGCCGATCCTGTCTTACCTGCGTTGGTGTAGAAGTGGGTGTCCTGTGGTGGAGTCAGCTATGTGCAGTGGTGGCCGTGGGTTCTTTTATGTGCGACCGTAGTAATAGCTGTGCCCACTTCCTGTATGGGAGTGGAATGCAGTGAGGCTAATGGAACGCACGCCTGCGCATTTGTGTTTAACGTCGCGCATGTGCAGAACGGAGAAAAGGCTGCGCTCACTTCCTAATGAAAGGGAGTGAGACGCAGCTGGGAAGGGAAGGGAAAAGATTAGGGTTTGGGGATGATGAAAGGGCTTTCTACGGGCAAGGATGGCAAAGGGTGGCAGTGACGGAAAGTCAGGCAGATGGTCCTGTCCTGTCCTGTCCGTCCGTCTTTTTGTATCATGAATTGGAAAGACTGCAAGGGGGAGGGGAGGTGCTTGTGCCCAAAAGGAGGAGTTATTCAGATTCATTGCAGTGGGCGGCGGCTGCAAAAAGCACCATTCTCCTTGTTTTTGCTCTGCAAATTCTACTACTTGGAAAGTATGCAGAAAATGAAATGTAGAACATATAACATCAACTGCTTAGGAACGCATCATAGGTTAGTACTTAAAAGGATATTGTCATGTTCTAGTCATAATGCAAGCTGGACATTTTTCATGTTACCCTGTAATCGCCGGCCTGTTCTAATGCTCACAAGCCAAGATATAGGCTCAGCTGCTAAGGCTTCCCTCTGCCTTCTGAATGAAAATTGAATATGTCTGGCTCACTGTGTATATAGCAGGTGGTCAGAAAAAATAAGAGTCAATTCAATAGAAATAGCTCTGGCACACTATAGTGATCAATAACGTAAGAAAAGAACTCTTAGAATGCTGAAAATTCTTTATTTGTGCAAAAGGATAATTCATCCAACGTTTCGAGCTTGTTTTTAGGTCTTTATCAAGGATAAAGTTATCTAAGATCATAAAGGGTTACAAAACCATATAAACACGTAATTAGTACATAGTACAACATAACAGTACAATATATTGCTACTTGAGAGTACAATGGGTCAAATGACCATGATGCACATACAAAAAAATTTTCCAAAGCCATAGTGAAAACATTTGTACTGAGGAAAGAAAATTTCCACATGACCTATCTGGAGAAACATTCTGGATCAAACAGCCAAAAATAGTCAAGCAGGTAAATACACACCTATATGGATAACAGGATGATATGTGTTCAATTGTATAGCGTCATTGCCATTAAGGTACAAATGGAAAACTTGCAATCCTATATAGTGAAGGAAATGAACACATATCATATCAAAGAACACAGGAACATGGGTGTGAGAAAAACCTCAATGTTTATACTTTGTTCTTTATAATGGTGTGAACATGTATATGTCTCAGTACCTTATGAACTTGAGAATTCTAGTGAGTAGATGATGAAAGCCTATTCCAGAACTGGAATCGGTAAATAATTGTAGGTGGAATCTAAATGAAAAGATGGTACAAGTGTTATCATGACACGTGGGCTATAACACAATGGACCGTGTGACAAAGAAGAAAGGAGAGAAAGAAGAGGAAGAAAATGGAACTACCTGTAACATTACGTGATAGTCACTGGTAAGTATCACTTGACAATTCAGGTGAAAAAGGATTCCTTTATTAAAGGGTTCTCAGTCGCCTCAGGATCATGAAATACTAGGGTAAATGATATGAGAATGGGTAAGAAGCACCACTAAAGGAAATATGAGATGCAGGACATATATCTATAAACCCCTGAACTACATGATAGAAATAAAAAGAAGAAAAAAGAAAAAAAAGAAGAAAGAAGAAGAACACATAGAATGCGGAAAGAGAATGGGTACAACTACCTGAGTTACTGCAGGGAGGCCCCTGGTAGGTATTGTGAGGGTTAGTGGAATTCCTTCACTGAAGGGTTCTCAGTTGCCTCAGGTTCGTGAAAAATGCTATAGACAAATAATGCCCGGAGAAAAGGGGTTCATATACAGCGAATAATGGTAATACAAGGTACATGTGTCCCATGTAATAGTATAAATATATATATATTGTACTAAGCTCTACACCAGAAATAGAAAGTAGTCCCTCTGCCTTCTGTCTAGGTGCCCTGAGTTATGTCCTGTAAACTGTCACAGTGACCTAGACACACATGTGTAGTAGGGGAATATCCCTGCTGAGATGCCAGTGCTAGAGCACTCGTTTGCTGTGGAGCTGAACGCTATGTGAGTAGTTCTTACCTTCAATGAGCAGAAGTCTCTTTTTTCAGATTTCAATATCTCTGTGGGTATCTGGCAGAAATATGGAATACTCTTTACTGCTAAGACCCTGTACACCACTCCCACTAAAGGGGGCTTTACACGCTGCGACATCGCTAATGCGGAGTCGTTGGGGTCACGGAATTTGTGACGCACATCCGGCCGCATTAGCGATGTTGCTGCGTGTGATACCGATGAGCGATTTTGCATCGTTGCAAAAACGTGCAAAATCGCTCATCGGTGACATGGGTCTCCATTCTCGATTATCGTTACTGCAGCAGTAACGATGTAGTTCGTCGCTCCTGCGGTAGCACACATCGCTCCGTGTGACACCGCAGAAACGAGGAACCTCTCCTTACCTGCCTCCCAGCCGCTATGAGGAAGGAAGGAGGTGGGCGGGATGTTCCGGCCACTCATCTCCGCCCCTCCGCTGCTATTGGGCGGTCGCTCAGTGACGTCGCTGTGACGCCGCACGGACCGCCCCCTTAGAAAGGAGGCGGTTCGCCGGACACAGCGACGTCGCCGGGCAGGTAAGTATGTGTGACGGGTCTGGTCGGTGTTGTGCGGCATGGGCAGCGATTTGCCCGTGTCGCGCAACAGATGGGGGCGGGTACCCACACTAGCGATATCGGGACCGATATCGCCGTGTGTAAAGTAGCCTTTAGTCACATGACCAAGACTGTATCTGTGTCCCTACAACACACTTGAGACAAATGTGTGTGTGAGCCTGCATTGTGGGGTATATATAATATATTATAGAGCTGGGAAGGATCATTCTAAGCAGTGAGCTGTTCCAGTATTTGTAGGAAAATACCCAGTAGAAGCATCAAACACAGCACCAATACCTCCCATCAGTATTCCACCACAGTGCCATGTAACCCATGCCCTACACTCCCATCTACACCAATACTATACAGGCACAAACTAGTATATCTGACTAAAAGCCCCCAAAATATGAAGAACGGCCTATAGTTGAGTGTGGATATAAAATCTATGTGAGCAGAGCTAGAATAGAAATCACTGATCGCATTGAAGTCATTCTGACCATAAATCACCATGATATCAAGGTGAGGAGTTGTGTGTTACTGCTGGGAGGAAAGGGTTAACAGTGGAATATTAAGGTGCATTTCTGTGTGCAGTGTTACTAGTCAATGTAACAATTCAGTATGAGCTGCTCTTGGTGCCGGGGGAGGGAGATGCTCTCCTGAGCAAGATAGATGGGGAATGAACATGATATCTATATAGTGTAAGGCAGGGGGTCTCAAACCAGGTGATCATGTCTGATCAACTGGTTACATTATGTCTGATTACCTTGTCTAACAGTTTTTTCTCCCCTTTCTTTACCTTCCAGGTTCCCATAGTCACGTGAAATATCCCTGTTGCACTTGATTACGGCTCACTATTCACTATAGGATGTCTTATATCTAACATCACACTCTCACCCATCAGCACTCTATAGGTTTGTATAAGGTATGCGCTTACACATCCGGTCCTCCATAGGTATTTCCACTTATGTAACACTATCCCTATGATCACTCATAACTCATACCCTTGTAGTCAATTACAGCCTCCTCTCTCCCCCCTCCCCTTCTCCCTTTCCATCTATAATTTTGCCAGTACAATATTAGTTTACATTAGGCACACACTCACATATTCCTTTCCTTAGTGATTTATTGTAATTCACATTCACATACAATTCTCTATGCCTGCCCCATTACTACATTCATACCTACTTGACCCTATCCTGATACCCCTTGTCTCACCTTGTTGGTCCCTACACCTGTTATCATGTCCTTTCCTGTGTCTGTCTTGTCACACAACACATTTTAGCATATAACTTGTGCTCCTTATTACCTGTCCTGCCTATTAGAATTATGTCCATTATGTCCATGCATGGCCCAATGAATCAAGTCTGTACTTCATATTCATGGTTTAAGCCTTTGGGTTCCAATGTGCCCAGAGTATATATCCAGAAAGATTCCCTTTCTTTGAGCTTCCTAATTCTATTGCCTCCTCTGCGTATGGCTTGGACATGTTCGATGACTTGGAATCTTAATTGGATCACTGTGTGATTATGCGTCACAAAATGGTGTGGGACTGGTAATAGAATCTGCTTACAATGTATTGTTGACTTGTGTTTAGCTCAAAGAAAGAGAATCTTTCTGGATATGTACTCTGGGCATATTAGAACCCAAGGGCTTAAACCGTGAATATGAAGTAAAGACTTGATTCATTGGGCCGTGCACCATGTCACCAAGTGTCCAATTGCATTGTCCAATGGCTCACAATGGTTATGCGTTTTCATTGGATGGATAATCGAAGCCATGTTTTTTTCCTTTCTGTTGGGTTTGTTGTGTGAGTAGCCTATAGGATTAAGTTGGTTACCGCAGGCAGTGGATTTAACTTCCTGTCTTTGGTCCAGTGGTAGATGGATTGTCTGGTCTATGAGCTGTTATTGGTTTGAATGCAGGTGAATGCCCATGGGCTGCTTATGACTGTGTAAAATAGTATTGATTCATGATGGATTTCAGACTACATGTAGATATCTTCAGTCTTTCTATCCACATCATTTAAATGAACATTATCCATGCAGCTTGATGCCTTGTGGACTCGGTCTAGGGACTTTGGCTTCAACTAGAGGATCACTTGGCTACATGGCTTCAATCTAGGGGCTCCAATTCCGATTGGAGATCATAACCGCAATCTAGGGATTTCGACTCCGGCTGCCAGGATTATGCCATATCATCATACCAGAGACTACTTAAGGAAGAAACCCAGGTTGGACAATTTTGTCACCTGGCTACAGACTTTGCAGACCTCAGCCAGCTTCCTAAATCTGGCGCTATTCTATTGTCGGTGGGTGCCCGACAAATTACACAGCTATGTAAAATTTTGGTTTATGAAACTTCAAATCCAGTGACTGATTATTATGTTTTCTAATGTCCTGATTTAAAAAAAAAATAAATATTTTTTTTTAACCATCAAATATTGATTTTGTACAATCCATGTGTGAAGTTACATACAAGTGACATGAACAAGAAAAATACTTATTGTAACCAAAAATATTCACAATTTTATATATAAAATACATTTATTTATTGTACAGTCATTCTGCAACTTTATTAGAAATTTATTCTTGCACTTTTTCCTTTTCTCTAAATCCCCCTTTTCTCTTATAGAAGGCCTGTGGATCTTCTCTGTGAAGCATCCGGCAATCATGTTCACGTTTCATTTACTTTGGTATCGTCGTTCCATCTCCTTGATATTCCGATGAAAACCTTCTTGTTCTTCCCACCAGCACCAAGGTTTTCAGACAAGTAGTCCAAATAGGAATGTAAAAAATGTAACTTCAAATTCATTAGACAACCCAAGGCTTTGAAACGTTTCAGCATGTTCTCAACGATGGACTTAAATTTTGATTCTTTGTTGTTACCTAGAAACGTATTTATTGCTTCTTTCAAAGAGTCCCAAGCCCTTTTTTCAACAGTTTTCATTATTGTTTAAAACACGTCATCCTTCATTCATGGGTTTCTGAATATCCGAACCCACAAAAATGCTTTTGTGCTGCCCCTGTGCCAGCAGCCGCCGTTGGTCGGATCCAGACCTTCTAAGAGAGTGGCTCGACCCGGGGGTCTCGCGGACATGTCGAATAAAAGGAGGAATGTAGATGTATGGGCTAGGCCGTATTAAGTTTGTGACGCCACCAACGGTGTGTGGTGAGGTGGGACACCACCGCTGCCGTTATGGGATACCCGGGAGAGATGTAGTGGCAGCTGGATGTTAACCCCTCCGTGTGTAGGGATGATTGCCCCGGGGCCCAGTGTCTTTGTGCAGGGTATGGAGATGGCAAGGGCCGGCGCGCCTGAGCAAGCAGGGGGATGTTTGGTTACTCACAGTAAATGAATCACACGAGTCTTTCGGTAAACCAAAGGTGCTGGTGGCCTGCCGCCCCGGCCGGTTGCATTCAGGTCCCCCACCCAGGCTGGTGGTCGCTGTCCTTTACTCTGCACTTGTTTTTGTGTATGGTGGACTGCCTGGTCTGGAACTCAGGAGTCCGCTCCCGGCTGGATATGGCCTAAGGAGCCGTGCCCGCAGGCGCTGGCCCGTGGGATCTAAGGGCCCTGGCGGTGGCCTTATCCCTATCAGTGGGCTGTTGTCTTCTTTGAGGGACTTTAGGTGGGATAGGACCTATAATCCTGCCCTCAATCATTTAATTAGCTAGGCCGCTGGTTTCGGTCCTGGCTTCAGGGTCCTAGGTGACTAGGGTTTCAGGTCGGCTGTGTGTTTCCTAAGTGAGGAAAGGTGTTGTGCGGGGGCCTATCTGTAACTACCTGGTTTTGCCAGGGCATCACACCTTCCTTCAGACTTGATTCTGACAGTCCCTGAAACTTGGTACACAGGTACTTAAACATCTCTCCTTCTTTCAGTAGCGCTTTCACAAACAGCTTCATCAGTCCAAGCTTACAGTGGAGTGGTGGCAAGAGAACTTTAGGTGGGATCAACTAAGCTTTATGCAACAATGTTCTTGAGTCCCGGTTACAAAGATGTTCTTGTTGGCCAATTTTTTTTGCTCCAGTGAAGAGTCCTAACCTGGCTTTCCAATTCACACAAAAAGCATGTGTTCTGCCTTCTTTTACGTAATGCTGTGAATCTCTAGCATACAGCTAAACCCTAGTTCACATTTCAAATAAACAGACTGTGGAGTTCAATAGCCTTGATTTATTAGCTGGTAACGTGAACTTGATTGCAGTATACATGGAATATACAGTGAATATAGGAATATCCAAGATGCAGTTGAAGACAGAATACGGTATATCCAAGATACTGTTTTATACGGGTAAAAACTATAACAAGAAAATGATTACAGTCAGTACAGTGTTAATACAGAGTTAACATAGCATAACAGTACATGAGATGCAGTTCTTACGAGAATGTAGGTGAAAGGTCACTGCATCTGCAATACATAGAAATCTTATCTAGACAAACAAGACAGGGATGACACTAAAGGTGTAGAAGTACAATGTACAATGCATTTACTACACTCTTCCATCTAGGATTCTATCACTAACACATGTAATTTGCTTTGCTCACCGGATTACACTAGGCAGGGGTGAATGTACAGAGAGGTAAGTCGGCATGTCCTTTCCTGACAAATCCAAAGAGAAAATGGCTGCAGGCTTCTTCTCAGCTCAGGGAGGCATTCCTTACCCAGAATACATTTAGCTTAAAGGGAAACTCAGCAATTCAAAAGAATAACAATGACCTCTAGGGGTTGTAACAGAAATTTCAATGAATGACTATTAGCAGGCTGCCATGAGGCAGAACAGCATGGGTATTTAATATATCCTCCTTGCTGCCCAAGAAGCAATGAGAACATTTTTAGACCACCACATATTGACCATCCATGCTCCTTGTAGTTAAGTTTCTTGAGAATAAAGTCTAAATTCTCACAGCTTTCTTCCAAGTGCATAGCATGTGTGACGCCCTGGACTAGCCAGGTAGTCACAAACACAAAATCACACACACCCCCTCCCCTGGATAGTCTACATCAGTCACACAAAATCCTTGTTGCCTCCTCCAGGGTCTGATGTCCACACCAGGTGGGGCGGAGCCAGGCGGTTGGCCCCACCCACCGAGGAGTTCACAGGCCTGGAGGCGGGAAAAGCAGTTAGTTTAGTTTTGTAGTGGAAAGTGAGAGGACAGAAACTGTTAGTGTCTGGGTAGGAGCCCAGGCACTGTCAGCAAGGTCGGCAGACGGTGGTGGCCGTCTGCAGGAGGTGGTACAAGTCAGCTGAACCGTAGGACCGGGGACGGGCGGTGACCCGAGGGGAACTGAACCGGTGAGCGGATCTGTACCAAGCACAAAGGCAGGGCCATTGGACCCTGACCAGGCTAGGAGCCGCCGACAATGGTCAAATCCGAGAGTGACCGGAATCCCAGGGGTTCCCTAACACCCAAGACCCGACAGAAGGCAACCGTCCACACCGTGAGGATAAAAAGCCACCGCCATAGGCTAGAGATCCAAGGGCCAGCGCCTGCGGGCAAACGGGCTCCCTCGGTACGTACACCCCAGCCATCCAGCCTCCCCGTACCGCCACCGGGCCCCGGGATCACCAACCCCTACCCACGGAGGGGGAACCAACATCCTAGCTGCTCCCTGCCATCGCTCCCGGGATCCCCGTCACCAGCAGTGGTGGTGCCCATTATCACCACGACCTGTGGGTGACGTCACTAACTATCTCCCCAAACAAACCACCCCCTTTTCACTCGTGGGCGAGGAGCGCTGCTCGAGTCCCCGGATCTGGCCCTCCGCTCGAGCCACCGAGCAGCAGCAGCAGCAGAAGTCCCCGAACCCGAGCGTAGCGTGCGTGGCCCCTCTGCCCGCGACACATGCCCTACACACACTGAAGAATACTTACTGCCATTGAGCAGTAGCACAGCTTTCAGACTTTTTGGATGAAACAATGACGTGTCTCCACTCGCTCACATTGTACTTAATGTTACATTTTCCATCAGCACAGGAACATCGCTTGAATACACTAGAGCACCATCTTCAGAAAAGTATGGAGGGAATCTTTTCAGAATTCTAACCTTTTGGAAACCTATTGTCACGCTCTCCGGGTCCCCTGCTTCGCTCCCCGGCTCCTCTGGCAGACATCCCCCGCTCCACGGTCTCCAGCCTCCACCACCTGCGGTCCCCAGGCGGCCCGGTCCCCGCTCCCGGCGCCCGTCGGCAGCCCTGCTCCAGGCCGGCTCCCCTGCTTCCTATACACCGCTCCCTGCCCTGGCTTCTGGCACCCGGGCCTCGCGCATGCGCATTAGGGCGCGCGCGCGGTCATTGACCCTCTCTTAAAGGGCCAGCGTCCACTGACAGGAAATTGAACACACAGGTACAGGGTATAAAGGGGTTTAATGTCCAAGTGGGCGGGGCCTGTTCTTCGTGTTTCCTAAGCTAGGAGTCAGGTCTCCTTGTGTCTCTGTGATATACTTACCTATCTCTCTTCTAGAGCCGCTCCTGCCTCGCCATCCGGTCCTGCCGATTCCCGAACCCCGAACGCTGACTATCTGCCATCCCGTCAGTCCGTACCATCTCTGATCCCTGTGGTGACCCGTCCTCTCGCTCCATCGGTTCCGGACTCTGCCTGACATCTCGGCCTCCGAACCTGAGCTCCGTCACCCGGACTACCATCAGTGACTCCGTGGTCCCAGGGACTTCTCCATTCCACTCTTTTGCACGGACTGTCCTGCTACCCGTAGTGCTCCGGCTACCGGACCCCTTGCCTTCATTAAGGTGTTCGGCCCAGTGGATCCACCTCCTGGGTCTGCCCGTCCACCTGGCCCTAACACCTATAGAATCAGTGTTTGTGAAAAAACTGTACGTGATGATATTTTTTCAATATTTTTACTGAGTCCAATGATCAAAAGTATGAAAAAAATCACATCTTTCAAAAATTTTTACCCTTGGAAACCTGTGTTATTATTACTATGCACGAGCCCTAAATTGTCTGAAAAACAACAAATATGCTGGTTGGATAGACCTTGACCCCACAATTCAACGGCCACAATTAAGGAGAAAAGTGCTAAGAGAGTTAAATTTGCCCCTGAAATAACCCATGATACGGGCCAAGGAGGGACACACCATTTTGATCCGAAAATAGCCCAACACCATGAGAGACGGGCAAATCCGTGAAAAGACAAAGTTCCAAGCTACAACTGACGCAGGATCTACAGCACATACGCCCATTGTAATTGTTCATGATTTCCGGCCACTACGCATTTCAGCCTTCAGGGACCTGGTAATTCGAATGCTATGTCCAGGAGTAGAGATGAGCGAACCGGTCCCGGTTCGGCTCGAGGTCGGTTCGCCGAACGGAGCTCCCGTTCGAGTTCGGCTCGTCGAACGTTCGACGAACCGAACTCGAGCCAATAGGAAACAATGGCAGGCAATCACAAACACAGTAAAACACCTAGAAAACACCCTCAAAGGTGTCCAAAAGGTGACAAACAACTCACAACACAACACAAACACATGGGAAAGTGACAAGGACATATACTCATGCGAAAACAAAACAGCTGGACAAGGAAAAAGAGGAGGACACACAGATATAGGCATGGCACGCCATTCTAAAATCATGTAAAACACCGCAAGGTGACTCCAAGCGGAGTCTCCCTTTTTTCCAAAAATTGGGTCCCACACACACCCACCCCTTCAGTGGCAGCAGTTGTGCCCCAGTTGTACACTTCACAGCTACATTTGCATCAAGCACATTCAAAAATACGCTATTCTTAACCGTCCCCAGGATGACACCGGGGTAGGTAGCAAAGTCTTTCCTGATCCCAGCTCTGTTCATCTTGGCTTCTTTTAAAAACACAGCAAGCAAGGGTTACTCCAAGCGGAGTCTCCCTTTTTTCCAAAAATTGGGCCACACAGACACCCACCCCATCAGTGGCAGCACTTGGGCCCTAGTTGCAAACAGGATGTTTTGATTTGCATCAAGCAAATTCAAAAATACGCCATAATTAACCGTCCCCAGGATGACACCGGGGTAGGTAGCAAAGTCTTTCCTGATCCCAGCTCTGTTCATCTTGGCTTCTTTTAAAAACACAGCAAGCAAGGGTTACTCCAAGCGGAGTCTCCCTTTTTTCCAAAAATTGGGCCACACAGACACCCACCCCATCAGTGGCAGGACTTGGGCCCTAGTTGCAAACAGGATGTTTTGATTTGCATCAAGCACATTCAAAAATACGCCATTCTTATCCGTCCCCAGGATGACACCGGGGTAGGTAGATAAAGTCTTTGCTGACCCATGACTTGTTCATCTTGGCTTCTTTTAAAAACACAGCAAGCAAGGGTTACTCCAAGCGGAGTCTCCCTTTTTTCCAAAAATTGGGCCACACAGACACCCACCCCATCAGTGGCAGCACTTGGGCCCTAGTTGCAAACAGGATGTTTTGATTTGCATCAAGCACATTCAAAAATACGCCATAATTAACCGTCCCCAGGATGACACCGGGGTAGGTAGCAAAGTCTTTCCTGATCCCAGCTCTGTTCATCTTGGCTTCTTTTAAAAACACAGCAAGCAAGGGTTACTCCAAGCGGAGTCTCCCTTTTTTCCAAAAATTGGGCCACACAGACACCCACCCCATCAGTGGCAGCACTTGGGCCCTAGTTGCAAACAGGATGTTTTGATTTGCATCAAGCACATTCAAAAATACGCCATAATTAACCGTCCCCAGGATGACACCGGGGTAGGTAGCAAAGTCTTTCCTGATCCCAGCTCTGTTCATCTTGGCTTCTTTTAAAAACACAGCAAGCAAGGGTTACTCCAAGCGGAGTCTCCCTTTTTTCCAAAAATTGGGCCACACAGACACCCACCCCATCAGTGGCAGCACTTGGGCCCTAGTTGCAAACAGGATGTTTTGATTTCCATCAAGCACATTCCAAAATTCGCCATAATTAACCGTCCCCAGGATGACACCGGGGTAGGTAGCAAAGTCTTTCCTGATCCCAGCTCTGTTCATCTTGGCTTCTTTTAAAAACACAGCAAGCAAGGGTTACTCCAAGCGGAGTCTCCCTTTTTTCCAAAAATTGGGCCACACAGACACCCACCCCATCAGTGGCAGCACTTGGGCCCTAGTTGCAAACAGGATGTTTTGATTTGCATCAAGCACATTCAAAAATACGCCATAATTAACCGTCCCCAGGATGACACCGGGGTAGGTAGCAAAGTCTTTCCTGATCCCAGCTCTGTTCATCTTGGCTTCTTTTAAAAACACAGCAAGCAAGGGTTACTCCAAGCGGAGTCTCCCTTTTTTCCAAAAATTGGGCCACACAGACACCCACCCCATCAGTGGCAGCACTTGGGCCCTAGTTGCAAACAGGATGTTTTGATTTGCATCAAGCACATTCAAAAATACGCCATAATTAACCGTCCCCAGGATGACACCGGGGTAGGTAGCAAAGTCTTTCCTGATGCCAGCTCTGTTCATCTTGGCTTCTTTTAAAAACACAGCAAGCAAGGGTTACTCCAAGCGGAGTCTCCCTTTTTTCCAAAAATTGGGCCCCACACACACCCACCCCTTCAGTGGCAGCAGTTGTGCCCCAGTTGTACACTTCACAGCTACATTTGCATCAAGCACATTCAAAAATACGCTATTCTTAACCGTCCCCAGGATGACACCGGGGTAGGTAGCAAAGTCTTTCCTGATCCCAGCTCTGTTCATCTTAGCTTCTTTTAAAAACACAGCAAGCAAGGGTTACTCCAAGCGGAGTCTCCCTTTTTTCCAAAAATTGGGCCACACAGACACCCACCCCATCAGTGGCAGCACTTGGGCCCTAGTTGCAAACAGGATGTTTTGATTTGCATCAAGCACATTCAAAAATACGCCATAATTAACCGTCCCCAGGATGACACCGGGGTAGGTAGCAAAGTCTTTCCTGATCCCAGCTCTGTTCATCTTGGCTTCTTTTAAAAACACAGCAAGCAAGGGTTACTCCAAGCGGAGTCTCCCTTTTTTCCAAAAATTGGGCCCCACACACACCCACCCCTTCAGTGGCAGCAGTTGTGCCCCAGTTGTACACTTCACAGCTACATTTACATCAAGCACATTCAAAAATACGCTATTCTTAACCGTCCCCAGGATGACACCGGGGTAGGTAGCAAAGTCTTTCCTGATCCCAGCTCTGTTCATCTTGGCTTCTTTTAAAAACACAGCAAGCAAGGGTTACTCCAAGCGGAGTCTCCCTTTTTTCCAAAAATTGGGCCACACAGACACCCACCCCATCAGTGGCAGCACTTGGGCCCTAGTTGCAAACAGGATGTTTTGATTTGCATCAAGCACATTCAAAAATACGCCATAATTAACCGTCCCCAAGATGACACCGGGGTAGGTAGCAAAGTCTTTCCTGATCCCAGCTCTGTTCATCTTGGCTTCTTTTAAAAACACAGCAAGCAAGGGTTACTCCAAGCGGAGTCTCCCTTTTTTCCAAAAATTGGGCCCCACACACACCCACCCCTTCAGTGGCAGCAGTTGTGCCCCAGTTGTACACTTCACAGCTACATTTGCATCAAGCACATTCAAAAATACGCTATTCTTAACCGTCCCCAGGATGACACCGGGGTAGGTAGCAAAGTCTTTCCTGATCCCAGCTCTGTTCATCTTGGCTTCTTTTAAAAACACAGCAAGCAAGGGTTACTCCAAGCGGAGTCTCCCTTTTTTCCAAAAATTGGGCCACACAGACACCCACCCCATCAGTGGCAGCACTTGGGCCCTAGTTGCAAACAGGATGTTTTGATTTGCATCAAGCACATTCCAAATCAACAAGCATTTACTCTCCCCAGGATGACACAGGGGTAGTAAATTCCTTATGGATCCATGACTTGTTCATTTTGATGACATTGTCACTGGACAGACGCGTGCGCTTATCTGTCAGCACACACCCAGCAGCACTGAATACACGTTCAGAGACAACGCTGGCAGCTGGACACGACAAAATCTCCAAGGCGTAACTGGAGAGCTCTGGCCATTTTTCTAGGTTTGAAGCCCAAAAGGAGCAAGGCTCCAGTTGCACAGTCATGGCATCGATGTTCATTTGGAGATACTCCTGTATCATCCTCTCCAGCCGTTGAGTATGTGTCAGACTTGTTGTCTCTGGTGGCCTTGCAAAAGAGGGTCTAAAAAAATTATGAAAAGATTCCATAAAATTGCTGTTACCGGCACCAGATACGGTCCTACTGGTACGGGTAGACTGTTGAAGATGACGAGACCGTCCCATGTTTGTCAAGTTACAACTGGGAGATTCCCTCCCTGCACCTGCACGGTTGTTTGGTGGAAAAGCCGAGCTAAGATCGAGTAACAGCTTCTGCTGATACTCCTGCATACGTGCGTCCCTTTCTATGGCTGGAATTATGTCACAAAATTTGGACTTGTACCGGGGATCTAATAGTGTGGCAATCCAGTAGTCATCATCACTTCTAATTTTGACAATACGACTGTCATGTTGGAGGTAGTGCAACAAAAAGGCACTCATGTGTCTTGCGCAGCCATGCGGACCAAGTCCACGCTGTGTTTGTGGCATAGAGGTGCTACCCGTTCTTTCTTCCTCTGACATCTCCCCCCAACCTCTTTCAACTGAAATTTGACTAAGGTCTCCCTCATCCGCTGAGTCTTCCATGTCCATGGACAGTTCGTCCTCCATTTCTTCATGTTCTCCTGCACCTTGCTCAACATTTCGCCTGCTACTATGCGCCCTTGTCGATCCCTGTTCCCCATGGTCCCATGCCTGCTGCGTTGGTGATGATGAACGTCTGGACCTTGGTGATGTTGTTGTCCCTTGCGCATATGAATCCTCCTGTAGTCCCTCCCCTTCATGTTGTCCCACCCCCTGACTCCGAATAGTGTTTAGCGTGTGCTCCAGCATGTAAATGACTGGAATCGTCATGCTGATAATGGCATTGTCAGAGCTAAACATATTCGTCGCCATGTCGAAACTGTGCAGAAGGGTGCATAGGTCCTTGATCTGAGACCACTCCATCAGGGTGATCTGCCCCACCTCTGCATCTCGTTGGCCCAGGCTATACGTCATGACGTATTGCACCAGGGCTCTGCGGTGCTGCCACAGTCGCTGTAACATGTGGAGAGTTGAATTCCAGCGTGTCGCCACATCGCATTTCAGGCGATGAACCGGCAGGCCGAAAGACTTCTGGAGCGATGCAAGTCGCTCTGCTGCGGCGCTTGAACGGCGGAAGTGAGCTGACAGTTTTCGTGCCCTGTTCAGAAGGCCATCTAGGCCGGGATAGTGTGTTAAAAATTGCT
The DNA here is from genome assembly GCF_048569485.1 of Anomaloglossus baeobatrachus. NCBI lineage: Eukaryota > Metazoa > Chordata > Amphibia > Anura > Aromobatidae > Anomaloglossus > Anomaloglossus baeobatrachus. The sequence goes on from NW_027445026.1 coordinate 50,287, forward strand.
GGACGACAAGGTTCAACACGTGAGCCATACAAGGTACGTGTGTCACAATGCCCAGGCGAAGTGCCGCACCCAGGTTTGCAGCATTGTCGCACACGGCCTTACCAGGCTGCAGGTTGAGTGGAGACAACCATTTATTAAACTCGGACCGCAGAGCTGACCACAACTCCTCAGCTGTGTGACTCTTATTCCCAAGACATGTCAAGCTAAAGACCGCCTGATGCCGTTGCGCTCTGCTGCCAGCATAGTAATGAGGCGTGCGTGATTCCTTCTGCGCAGTGAGAACGCTGGTGGCCTGACCAGGCAGGCTTGGGGCGGAGGTGGAGGACCCAGATGAGGTGGAGGATGCAGAAGCTGTGGAGGAACTTGGACAGACAGAGGATTGACACACAAGTCGTGGGGACGGCAAGACTTGTGCAGCAGACCCTTCACCATCTATCACCATAGTTACCCAGTGCCCAGTCAGCGACATGTAACGTCCCTGTCCATGCTTACTGGTCCAAGTATCGGTGGTGAAATGCACCCGTTCACACACAGAGTTTCTCAAGGAAGCGGTGATGTTGTGTGCGACATGCTGGTGTAGCGCGGGCACACCTTTCTTAGAGAAGTAGTGGCGACTAGGCATCTGGTACTGGGGCACAGCGACAGACATAAGGTCTCTAAAATCCTGTGTGTCCACTAGGCGGAAAGGCAGCATTTCGGTAGACAACAGCTTACAGAGGGATAGAGTCAACCTCTTAGCTTTGTCATGGGTCGGAGGAAGTGGCCTTTTATTTGACCACATCTGAGGGACAGAGATCTGGCTGCTGTGTGTAGACGGTGTTGAGTAGGGTGTCCCTGGAAAAATGCAGGTTTGTGAGGAAAGTGCAGGCGGAGACATGATGTTGCCTTCATCCAACGTTGGTGCTATCGATGTCTGAGAGAGCTGTACACACTCACTTGTTTCCCCTTCCAAACCAACTGACGACCTTACAAGCAAACTGCCTGTTGCGGTTACAGTGGTGGAAGTTTGGCGTGGAAAAACAGGTGTGACAGCTGTCCCCACAGTCCTAGAAGATGAAGAGCGCGCGGATGCACTGGAAGGGGCGGGCGGTGGATGGTTCGCTCTTGCAGCATTGCAGCACAGTGAGCTTCCTACCGGGACCTATGATATTTATTCATGTGACGATTCATGGAAGAAGTTGTCAAAGTGCTGAGGTTTTGACCTCTACTAAGAGAATCATGACAAATTTTACATATCACATGATTTGGGCGATCTTTTTCTATGTCAAAAAAGGACCAGGCTAGGCAAGGCTTAGAGGCCATGCGACCTGTTGATCCACCCCGAATAATGCTCATAGGCAGAGTGGTGGCTGAGGATGCAGTTGTAGACGTGCTACCAGTGCTCCGACTCTGTCCAGGAAGGCGCAAGGTAACTTCGTCGTCGGTTGCATCCTCCTCCACCGCCTCTGTTGACCTCCTCGAGTGCCTGACTGGGGGTTGACAGTAGGTGGGATCTAGAACTTCATCATCAATTGTTGTGTTTGCACTCCCCTCCCCCTCAGACCGAGCCTCTTCTTGCCCTGACCGAATATTTAAGTTGTCATCCCAATCGGGTATCTGCGTCTCATCTTCATCAGTATGTTCCTCATTGTCTATAACCACAGGTGTTACAGTTTGTGACAAAGGGTCAACATTATGCTCAGAAACTTGGTCCTCACAGCCTGAATCAGAGTCACAAAGGTTCTGGGCATCACTGCAGACCATTTCCTGTTCTGTATTCACTGTAGCTTGGGAGCAGACCTCTGATTCCCAGGCTATAGTGTGACTGAACAGCTCTGCAGACTCAGCCATCTCAGTTCCACCATACTGTGCAGGGCTGATGGAGACTTCAGAGCTGGGAGAAATCAAGTGTGATTGGGATGACAACTCAGAGGACTGGTGTTTTTTGGATGCGGTACTTGAAGTGGCTGAGAGGGCACTTGTTGGACCACTTGAGATCCATTCAAGCATTTTCCTTTTTTGCCCATCATCTACCTTTCTTCCTGTTGTTCGTGTCCGTAAAAAAGGGGGCACATCGGATTGTCCACGGTAAGTAGTAGACATCTTACTTTTGCTGGTAGATGGTCTATCTTCAGCAGATGATAATGGAGCTTTGCCACTTTCCCCACAGACAAAACCTTTTTTGCCTTTTCCACCACGCCTCTTCCCCTTTCCACCAGCATCTGTCATTTTGCCACTCATGTTGATTGCGACAAGATTGTGGACTGAAAATGTGGTAGTAAAAATTGAGAGGTGGTGAAGATTGCAGTGGTGGTCTAGCTTTATTAACAGCAGAATAATAAAGAATAAATATCCCTGACAATGCAACTTATTTATAATGAGTTGGAGTGTGCAACGCAGGCAGATGCGCTCTGCAAATGTCTTGGCACTAGTGGGACTATAGCAAAGTCCAATAGCCACGTATAGGATGCCACTAGGTACACTGAGTGTTTGCTAGTATAATGGCTAAGTTAAAATTAGTTGGAGTGTGCAACGCAGGCAGATGCGCTCTGCAAATGTCTTGGCACTAGTGGGACTATAGCAAAGTCCAATAGCCACGTATAGGATGCCACTAGGTACACTGAGTGTTTGCTAGTATAATGGCTTACTTATAATTAGTTGGAGTGTGCAATGCAGGCTGATGCGCTCTGCAAATGTCTTGGCACTAGTGGGACTATAGCAAGGTCCAATAGCCACGTATAGGATGCCACTAGGTACACTGAGTGTTTGCTAGTATAATGGCTTACTTATAATTAGTTGGAGTGTGCAACGCAGGCAGATGCGCTCTGCAAATGTCTTGGCACTAGTGGGACTATAGCAAGGTCCAATAGCCACGTATAGGATGCCACTAGGTACACTGAATGTTTGCTAGTATAATGGCTTACTTATAATTAGTTGGAGTGTGCAACGCAGGCAGATGCGCTCTGCAAATGTCTTGGCACTAGTGGGACTATAGCAAAGTCCAATAGCCACGTATAGGATGCCACTAGGTACACTGAGTGTTTGCTAGTATAATGGCTTACTTATAATTAGTTGGAGTGTGCAACGCAGGCAGATGCGCTCTGCAAATGTCTTGGCACTAGTGGGACTATAGCAAAGTCCAATAGCCACAGATAGGATGCCACTAGGTACACTGAGTGTTTGCTAGTAAAATTGCTTAGTTTAAAAAAGTTGGAGTGTGCAATGCAGGCAGACGTGCTCTGCAAATGTCTTTGCACTAGTGGGACTATAGCAAAGTCCAATAGCCACAGATAGGATGCCACTAGGTACACTGAGTGTTTGCTAGTATAATGGCTTACTTATAATTAGTTGGAGTGTGCAACGCAGGCAGATGCCCTCTGCAAATGTCTTGGCACTAGTGGGACTATAGCAAAGTCCAATAGCCACGTATAGGATGCCACTAGGTACACTGAGTGTTTGCTAGTAAAATTGCTTAGTTTAAAAAAGTTGGAGTGTGCAATGCAGGCAGACGTGCTCTGCAAATGTCTTTGCACTAGTGGGACTATAGCAAAGTCCAATAGCCACAGATAGGATGCCACTAGGTACACTGAGTGTTTGCTAATATAATGGCTTACTTATAATTAGTTGGAGTGTGCAACGCAGGCAGATGCGCTCTGCAAATGTCTTGGCACTAGTGGGACTATAGCAAAGTCCAATAGCCACGTATAGGATGCCACTAGGTACACTGAGTGTTTGCTAGTATAATGGCTTACTTATAATTAGTTGGAGTGTGCAATGCAGGCAGACGTGCTCTGCAAATGTCTTTGCACTAGTGGGACTATAGCAAAGTCCAATAGCCACAGATAGGATGCCACTAGGTACACTGAGTGTTTGCTAGTATAATGGCTTACTTATAATTAGTTGGAGTGTGCAACGCAGGCAGATGCCCTCTGCAAATGTCTTGGCACTAGTGGGACTATAGCAAAGTCCAATAGCCACGTATAGGATGCCACTAGGTACACTGAGTGTTTGCTAGTAAAATTGCTTAGTTTAAAAAAGTTGGAGTGTGCAATGCAGGCAGACGTGCTCTGCAAATGTCTTTGCACTAGTGGGACTATAGCAAAGTCCAATAGCCACAGATAGGATGCCACTAGGTACACTGAGTGTTTGCTAGTATAATGGCTTACTTATAATTAGTTGGAGTGTGCAACGCAGGCAGATGCGCTCTGCAAATGTCTTGGCACTAGTGGGACTATAGCAAAGTCCAATAGCCACGTATAGGATGCCACTAGGTACACTGAGTGTTTGCTAGTATAATGGCTAAGTTAAAATTAGTTGGAGTGTGCAACGCAGGCAGATGCGCTCTGCAAATGTCTTGGCACTAGTGGGACTATAGCAAAGTCCAATAGCCACAGATAGGATGCCACTAGGTACACTGAGTGTTTGCTAGTATAATGGCTTACTTATAATTAGTTGGAGTGTGCAACGCAGGCAGATGCGCTCTGCAAATGTCTTGGCACTAGTGGGACTATAGCAAGGTCCAATAGCCACGTATAGGATGCCACTAGGTACACTGAGTGTTTGCTAGTATAATGGCTTACTTATAATTAGTTGGAGTGTGCAACGCAGGCAGATGCGCTCTGCAAATGTCTTGGCACTAGTGGGACTATAGCAAGGTCCAATAGCCACGTATAGGATGCCACTAGGTACACTGAATGTTTGCTAGTATAATGGCTTACTTATAATTAGTTGGAGTGTGCAACGCAGGCAGATGCGCTCTGCAAATGTCTTGGCACTAGTGGGACTATAGCAAAGTCCAATAGCCACAGATAGGATGCCACTAGGTACACTGAGTGTTTGCTAGTATAATGGCTTACTTATAATTAGTTGGAGTGTGCAACGCAGGCAGATGCGCTCTGCAAATGTCTTGGCACTAGTGGGACTATAGCAAAGTCCAATAGCCACGTATAGGATGCCACTAGGTACACTGAGTGTTTGCTAGTAAAATTGCTTAGTTTAAAAAAGTTGGAGTGTGCAATGCAGGCAGACGTGCTCTGCAAATGTCTTTGCACTAGTGGGACTATAGCAAAGTCCAATAGCCACAGATAGGATGCCACTAGGTACACTGAGTGTTTGCTAGTATAATGGCTTACTTATAATTAGTTGGAGTGTGCAACGCAGGCAGATGCCCTCTGCAAATGTCTTGGCACTAGTGGGACTATAGCAAAGTCCAATAGCCACGTATAGGATGCCACTAGGTACACTGAGTGTTTGCTAGTAAAATTGCTTAGTTTAAAAAAGTTGGAGTGTGCAATGCAGGCAGACGTGCTCTGCAAATGTCTTTGCACTAGTGGGACTATAGCAAAGTCCAATAGCCACAGATAGGATGCCACTAGGTACACTGAGTGTTTGCTAGTATAATGGCTTACTTATAATTAGTTGGAGTGTGCAACACAGGCAGATGCGCTCTGCAAATGTCTTGGCACTAGTGGGACTATAGCAAAGTCCAATAGGCACGTATAGGATGCCACTAGGTACACTGAGTGTTTGCTAGTATAATGGCTAAGTTAAAATTAGTTGGAGTGTGCAACGCAGGCAGATGCGCTCTGCAAATGTCTTGGCACTAGTGGGACTATAGCAAAGTCCAATAGCCACGTATAGGATGCCACTAGGTACACTGAGTGTTTGCTAGTAAAATTGCTTAGTTTAAAAAAGTTGGAGTGTGCAATGCAGGCAGACGTGCTCTGCAAATGTCTTTGCACTAGTGGGACTATAGCAAAGTCCAATAGCCACAGATAGGATGCCACTAGGTACACTGAGTGTTTGCTAGTATAATGGCTTAGTTATAATGAGTTGGAGTGTGCAGAGGACAGGAGGGTACAGTGGCAGGATTGTGGTGCTCTGGGTAGAGGAATGGAAGCCTGCCTTTCTATTCCCTCCTAATGGTGAAATGCAGGGAGGAAATCCCTGACCTTGGCTACACAGATGCTGTTGCTGTTTGCAGGACCTGTCACCTATGGCTCTCTGACCCTGCCGGTTTGAGCCCTTAAAAGGACTGCTATAAAGTGCTCTCCCTATGCTGTCTAACGCTGTGTATGCAGCGCATACAGCTGTATCGGCTATAGGACTCAGGAGGACGGAGCTGCGACAGTGATGTCTGACACCAAAGACGCAGAAGGCAGATAATGGCGTCCGTGAAGAAAATGTCCGGTTTTATAATGCAGGGATGACCGTTACAAGAGTTAGGCCTTTGTTTCAGGTATACCCCCAGTGGTAAATTTTTTCGCCCATTCTTTGCAGAATGGACATTACAACGACAGGAGACCCGCTCCTTTGCAATGGGAACAATGTTTTGAGGCCCTCATGCACGTCTCTATGCAGGGACAACGTGGAGCCTCCCAATTTTTGGCTGCCCTGCCTAAGGGCTATACTAAAATAGACCCACTTCCTTACAATGGGAATTATATTATATTATACTAGCAAACACTCAGTGTACCTAGTGGCATCCTATACGTGGCTATTGGACCTTGCTATAGTCCCACTAGTGCCAAGACATTTGCAGAGCGCATCTGCCTGCGTTGCACACTCCAACTAATTATAAGTAAGCCATTATACTAGCAAACACTCAGTGTACCTAGTGGCATCCTATACGTGGCTATTGGACCTTGCTATAGTCCCACTAGTGCCAAGACATTTGCAGAGCGCATCTGCCTGCGTTGCACACTCCAACTAATTATAAGTAAGCCATTATACTAGCAAACACTCAGTGTACCTAGTGGCATCCTATCTGTGGCTATTGGACTTTGCTATAGTCCCACTAGTGCCAAGACATTTGCAGAGCGCATCTGCCTGCGTTGCACACTCCAACTAATTATAAGTAAGCCATTATACTAGCAAACACTCAGTGTACCTAGTGGCATCCTATACGTGGCTATTGGACCTTGCTATAGTCCCACTAGTGCCAAGACATTTGCAGAGCGCATCTGCCTGCGTTGCACACTCCAACTAATTATAAGTAAGCCATTATACTAGCAAACACTGAGTGTACCTAGTGGCATCCTATACGTGGCTATTGGACCTTGCTATAGTCCCACTAGTGCCAAGACATTTGCAGAGCGCATCTGCCTGCGTTGCACACTCCAACTAATTATAAGTAAGCCATTATACTAGCAAAAACTCAGTGTACCTAGTGGCATCCTATCTGTGGCTATTGGACTTTGCTATAGTCCCACTAGTGCAAAGACATTTGCAGAGCACGTCTGCCTGCATTGCACACTCCAACTTTTTTAAACTAAGCCATTATACTAGCAAACACTCAGTGTACCTAGTGGCATCCTATACGTGGCTATTGGACTTTGCTATAGTCCCACTAGTGCCAAGACATTTGCAGAGCGCATCTGCCTGCGTTGCACACTCCAACTAATTATAAGTAAGCCATTATACTAGCAAGCACTCAGTGTACCTAGTGGCATCCTATACGTGGCTATTGGACCTTGCTATAGTCCCACTATTGCCAAGACATTTGCAGAGCGCATCTGCCTGCGTTGCACACTCCAACTAATTATAAGTAAGCCATTATACTAGTAAACACTCAGTGTACCTAGTGGCATCCTATACGTGGCTATTGGACTTTGCTATAGTCCCACTAGTGCCAAGACATTTGCAGAGCGCATCTGCCTGCGTTGCACACTCCAACTAATTATAAGTAAGCCATTATACTAGCAAACACTCAGTGTACCTAGTGGCATCCTATACGTGGCTATTGGACCTTGCTATAGTCCCACTAGTGCCAAGACATTTGCAGAGCGCATCTGCCTGCGTTGCACACTCCAACTAATTATAAGTAAGCCATTATACTAGCAAACACTCAGTGTACCTAGTGGCATCCTATCTGTGGCTATTGGACTTTGCTATAGTCCCACTAGTGCCAAGACATTTGCAGAGCGCATCTGCCTGCGTTGCACACTCCAACTAATTATAAGTAAGCCATTATACTAGCAAACACTCAGTGTACCTAGTGGCATCCTATACGTGGCTATTGGACTTTGCTATAGTCCCACTAGTGCCAAGACATTTGCAGAGCGTATCTGCCTGCGTTGCACACTCCAACTAATTATAAGTAAGCCATTATACTAGCAAACACTCAGTGTACCTAGTGGCATCCTATACGTGGCTATTGGACTTTGCTATAGTCCCACTAGTGCCAAGACATTTGCAGAGCGCATCTGCCTGCGTTGCACACTCCAACTAATTTTAACTTAGCCATTATTCTAGCAAACACTCAGTGTACCTAGTGGCATCCTATACGTGGCTATTGGACTTTGCTATAGTCCCACTAGTGCCAAGACATTTGCAGAGCGCATCTGCCTGCATTGCACACTCCAACTAATTATAAGTAAGCCATTATACTAGCAAACACTCAGTGTACCTAGTGGCATCCTATACGTGGCTATTGGACTTTGCTATAGTCCCACTAGTGCCAAGACATTTGCAGAGCGCATCTGCCTGCGTTGCACACTCCAACTAATTTTAACTTAGCCATTATACTAGCAAACACTCAGTGTACCTAGTGGCATCCTATACGTGGCTATTGGACTTTGCTATAGTCCCACTAGTGCCAAGACATTTGCAGAGCGCATCTGCCTGCGTTGCACACTCCAACTCATTATAAATAAGTTGCATTGTCAGGGATATTTATTCTTTATTATTCTGCTGTTAATAAAGCTAGACCACCACTGCAATCTTCACCACCTCTCAATTTTTACTACCACATTTTCAGTCCACAATCTTGTCGCAATCAACATGAGTGGCAAAATGACAGATGCTGGTGGAAAGGGGAAGAGGCGTGGTGGAAAAGGCAAAAAAGGTTTTGTCTGTGGGGAAAGTGGCAAAGCTCCATTATCATCTGCTGAAGATAGACCATCTACCAGCAAAAGTAAGATGTCTACTACTTACCGTGGACAATCCGATGTGCTCCCTTTTTTACGGACACGAACAACAGGAAGAAAGGTAGATGATGGGCAAAAAAGGAAAATGCTTGAATGGATCTCAAGTGGTCCAACAAGTGCCCTCTCAGCCACTTCAAGTACCGCATCCAAAAAACACCAGTCCTCTGAGTTGTCATCCCAATCACACTTGATTTCTCCCAGCTCTGAAGTCTCCATCAGCCCTGCACAGTATGGTGGAACTGAGATGGCTGAGTCTGCAGAGCTGTTCAGTCACACTATAGCCTGGGAATCAGAGGTCTGCTCCCAAGCTACAGTGAATACAGAACAGGAAATGGTCTGCAGTGATGCCCAGAACCTTTGTGACTCTGATTCAGGCTGTGAGGACCAAGTTTCTGAGCATAATGTTGACCCTTTGTCACAAACTGTAACACCTGTGGTTATAGACAATGAGGAACATACTGATGAAGATGAGACGCAGATACCCGATTGGGATGACAACTTAAATATTCGGTCAGGGCAAGAAGAGGCTCGGTCTGAGGGGGAGGGGAGTGCAAACACAACAATTGATGATGAAGTTCTAGATCCCACCTACTGTCAACCCCCAGTCAGGCACTCGAGGAGGTCAACAGAGGCGGTGGAGGAGGATGCAACCGACGACGAAGTTACCTTGCGCCTTCCTGGACAGAGTCGGAGCACTGGTAGCACGTCTACAACTGCATCCTCAGCCACCACTCTGCCTATGAGCATTATTCGGGGTGGATCAACAGGTCGCATGGCCTCTAAGCCTTGCCTAGCCTGGTCCTTTTTTGACATAGAAAAAGATCGCCCAAATCATGTGATATGTAAAATTTGTCATGATTCTCTTAGTAGAGGTCAAAACCTCAGCACTTTGACAACTTCTTCCATGAATCGTCACATGAATAAATATCATAGGTCCCGGTAGGAAGCTCACTGTGCTGCAATGCTGCAAGAGCGAACCATCCACCGCCCGCCCCTTCCAGTGCATCCGCGCGCTCTTCATCTTCTAGGACTGTGGGGACAGCTGTCACACCTGTTTTTCCACGCCAAACTTCCACCACTGTAACCGCAACAGGCAGTTTGCTTGTAAGGTCGTCAGTTGGTTTGGAAGGGGAAACAAGTGAGTGTGTACAGCTCTCTCAGACATCGATAGCACCAACGTTGGATGAAGGCAACATCATGTCTCCGCCTGCACTTTCCTCACAAACCTGCATTTTTCCAGGGACACCCTACTCAACACCGTCTACACACAGCAGCCAGATCTCTGTCCCTCAGATGTGGTCAAATAAAAGGCCACTTCCTCCGACCCATGACAAAGCTAAGAGGTTGACTCTATCCCTCTGTAAGCTGTTGTCTACCGAAATGCTGCCTTTCCGCCTAGTGGACACACAGGATTTTAGAGACCTTATGTCTGTCGCTGTGCCCCAGTACCAGATGCCTAGTCGCCACTACTTCTCTAAGAAAGGTGTGCCCGCGCTACACCAGCATGTCGCACACAACATCACCGCTTCCTTGAGAAACTCTGTGTGTGAACGGGTGCATTTCACCACCGATACTTGGACCAGTAAGCATGGACAGGGACGTTACATGTCGCTGACTGGGCACTGGGTAACTATGGTGATAGATGGTGAAGGGTCTGCTGCACAAGTCTTGCCGTCCCCACGACTTGTGTGTCAATCCTCTGTCTGTCCAAGTTCCTCCACAGCTTCTGCATCCTCCACCTCATCTGGGTCCTCCACCTCCGCCCCAAGCCTGCCTGGTCAGGCCACCAGCGTTCTCACTGCGCAGAAGGAATCACGCACGCCTCATTACTATGCTGGCAGCAGAGCGCAACGGCATCAGGCGGTCTTTAGCTTGACATGTCTTGGGAATAAGAGTCACACAGCTGAGGAGTTGTGGTCAGCTCTGCGGTCCGAGTTTAATAAATGGTTGTCTCCACTCAACCTGCAGCCTGGTAAGGCCGTGTGCGACAATGCTGCAAACCTGGGTGCGGCACTTCGCCTGGGCATTGTGACACACGTACCTTGTATGGCTCACGTGTTGAACCTTGTCGTCCAGCAATTTTTAACACACTATCCCGGCCTAGATGGCCTTCTGAACAGGGCACGAAAACTGTCAGCTCACTTCCGCCGTTCAAGCGCCGCAGCAGAGCGACTTGCATCGCTCCAGAAGTCTTTCGGCCTGCCGGTTCATCGCCTGAAATGCGATGTGGCGACACGCTGGAATTCAACTCTCCACATGTTACAGCGACTGTGGCAGCACCGCAGAGCCCTGGTGCAATACGTCATGACGTATAGCCTGGGCCAACGAGATGCAGAGGTGGGGCAGATCACCCTGATGGAGTGGTCTCAGATCAAGGACCTATGCACCCTTCTGCACAGTTTCGACATGGCGACGAATATGTTTAGCTCTGACAATGCCATTATCAGCATGACGATTCCAGTCATTTACATGCTGGAGCACACGCTAAACACTATTCGGAGTCAGGGGGTGGGACAACATGAAGGGGAGGGACTACAGGAGGATTCATATGCGCAAGGGACAACAACATCACCAAGGTCCAGACGTTCATCATCACCAACGCAGCAGGCATGGGACCATGAGGAACAGGGATCGACAAGGGCGCATAGTAGCAGGCGAAATGTTGAGCAAGGTGCAGGAGAACATGAAGAAATGGAGGACGAACTGTCCATGGACATGGAAGACTCAGCGGATGAGGGAGACCTTGGTCAAATTTCAGTTGAAAGAGGTTGGGGGGAGATGTCAGAGGAAGAAAGAACGGGTAGCACCTCTATGCCACAAACACAGCGTGGACTTGGTCCGCATGGCTGCGCAAGACACATGAGTGCCTTTTTGTTGCACTACCTCCAACATGACAGTCGTATTGTCAAAATTAGAAGTGATGATGACTACTGGATTGCCACACTATTAGATCCCCGGTACAAGTCCAAATTTTGTGACATAATTCCAGCCATAGAAAGGGACGCACGTATGCAGGAGTATCAGCAGAAGCTGTTACTCGATCTTAGCTCGGCTTTTCCACCAAACAACCGTGCAGGTGCAGGGAGGGAATCTCCCAGTTGTAACTTGACAAACATGGGACGGTCTCGTCATCTTCAACAGTCTACCCGTACCAGTAGGACCGTATCTGGTGCCGGTAACAGCAATTTTATAGAATCTTTTCATAATTTTTTTAGACCCTCTTTTGCAAGGCCACCAGAGACAACAAGTCTGACACATACTCAACGGCTGGAGAGGATGATACAGGAGTATCTCCAAATGAACATCGATGCCATGACTGTGCAACTGGAGCCTTGCTCCTTTTGGGCTTCAAACCTAGAAAAATGGCCAGAGCTCTCCAGTTACGCCTTGGAGATTTTGTCGTGTCCAGCTGCCAGCGTTGTCTCTGAACGTGTATTCAGTGCTGCTGGGTGTGTGCTGACAGATAAGCGCACGCGTCTGTCCAGTGACAATGTGGACAGACTGACGTTCATCAAAATGAACAAGTCATGGATCCATAAGGAATTTACTACCCCTGTGTCATCCTGGGGAGAGTAAATGCTTGTTGATTTGGAATGTGCTTGATGCAAATCAAAACATCCTGTTTGCAACTAGGGCCCAAGTGCTGCCACTGATGGGGTGGGTGTCTGTGTGGCCCAATTTTTGGAAAAAAGGGAGACTCCGCTTGGAGTAACCCTTGCTTGCTGTGTTTTTAAAAGAAGCCAAGATGAACAGAGCTGGGATCAGGAAAGACTTTGCTACCTACCCCGGTGTCATCCTGGGGACGGTTAAGAATAGCGTATTTTTGAATGTGCTTGATGCAAATGTAGCTGTGAAGTGTACAACTGGGGCACAACTGCTGCCACTGAAGGGGTGGGTGTGTGTGGGGCCCAATTTTTGGAAAAAAGGGAGACTCCGCTTGGAGTAACCCTTGCTTGCTGTGTTTTTAAAAGAAGCCAAGATGAACAGAGCTGGGATCAGGAAAGACTTTGCTACCTACCCCGGTGTCATCCTGGGGACGGTTAATTATGGCGTATTTTTGAATGTGCTTGATGCAAATCAAAACATCCTGTTTGCAACTAGGGCCCAAGTGCTGCCACTGATGGGGTGGGTGTCTGTGTGGCCCAATTTTTGGAAAAAAGGGAGACTCCGCTTGGAGTAACCCTTGCTTGCTGTGTTTTTAAAAGAAGCCAAGATGAACAGAGCTGGGATCAGGAAAGACTTTGCTACCTACCCCGGTGTCATCCTGGGGACGGTTAAGAATAGCGTATTTTTGAATGTGCTTGATGCAAATGTAGCTGTGAAGTGTACAACTGGGGCACAACTGCTGCCACTGAAGGGGTGGGTGTGTGTGGGGCCCAATTTTTGGAAAAAAGGGAGACTCCGCTTGGAGTAACCCTTGCTTGCTGTGTTTTTAAAAGAAGCCAAGATGAACAGAGCTGGGATCAGGAAAGACTTTGCTACCTACCCCGGTGTCATCCTGGGGACGGTTAATTATGGCGTATTTTTGAATGTGCTTGATGCAAATCAAAACATCCTGTTTGCAACTAGGGCCCAAGTGCTGCCACTGATGGGGTGGGTGTCTGTGTGGCCCAATTTTTGGAAAAAAGGGAGACTCCACTTGGAGTAACCCTTGCTTGCTGTGTTTTTAAAAGAAGCCAAGATGAACAGAGCTGGGATCAGGAAAGACTTTGCTACCTACCCCGGTGTCATCCTGGGGACGGTTAAGAATAGCGTATTTTTGAATGTGCTTGATGCAAATGTAGCTGTGAAGTGTACAACTGGGGCACAACTGCTGCCACTGAAGGGGTGGGTGTGTGTGGGGCCCAATTTTTGGAAAAAAGGGAGACTCCGCTTGGAGTAACCCTTGCTTGCTGTGTTTTTAAAAGAAGCCAAGATGAACAGAGCTGGGATCAGGAAAGACTTTGCTACCTACCCCGGTGTCATCCTGGGGACGGTTAATTATGGCGTATTTTTGAATGTGCTTGATGCAAATCAAAACATCCTGTTTGCAACTAGGGCCCAAGTGCTGCCACTGATGGGGTGGGTGTCTGTGTGGCCCAATTTTTGGAAAAAAGGGAGACTCCGCTTGGAGTAACCCTTGCTTGCTGTGTTTTTAAAAGAAGCCAAGATGAACAGAGCTGGGATCAGGAAAGACTTTGCTACCTACCCCGGTGTCATCCTGGGGACGGTTAATTATGGCGTATTTTTGAATGTGCTTGATGCAAATCAAAACATCCTGTTTGCAACTAGGGCCCAAGTGCTTCCACTGATGGGGTGGGTGTCTGTGTGGCCCAATTTTTGGAAAAAAGGGAGACTCCGCTTGGAGTAACCCTTGCTTGCTGTGTTTTTAAAAGAAGCCAAGATGAACAGAGCTGGGATCAGGAAAGACTTTGCTACCTACCCCGGTGTCATCCTGGGGACGGTTAATTATGGCGAATTTTGGAATGTGCTTGATGGAAATCAAAACATCCTGTTTGCAACTAGGGCCCAAGTGCTGCCACTGATGGGGTGGGTGTCTGTGTGGCCCAATTTTTGGAAAAAAGGGAGACTCCGCTTGGAGTAACCCTTGCTTGCTGTGTTTTTAAAAGAAGCCAAGATGAACAGAGCTGGGATCAGGAAAGACTTTGCTACCTACCCCGGTGTCATCCTGGGGACGGTTAATTATGGCGTATTTTTGAATGTGCTTGATGCAAATCAAAACATCCTGTTTGCAACTAGGGCCCAAGTGCTGCCACTGATGGGGTGGGTGTCTGTGTGGCCCAATTTTTGGAAAAAAGGGAGACTCCGCTTGGAGTAACCCTTGCTTGCTGTGTTTTTAAAAGAAGCCAAGATGAACAGAGCTGGGATCAGGAAAGACTTTGCTACCTACCCCGGTGTCATCCTGGGGACGGTTAATTATGGCGTATTTTTGAATGTGCTTGATGCAAATCAAAACATCCTGTTTGCAACTAGGGCCCAAGTGCTGCCACTGATGGGGTGGGTGTCTGTGTGGCCCAATTTTTGGAAAAAAGGGAGACTCCGCTTGGAGTAACCCTTGCTTGCTGTGTTTTTAAAAGAAGCCAAGATGAACAAGTCATGGGTCAGCAAAGACTTTATCTACCTACCCCGGTGTCATCCTGGGGACGGATAAGAATGGCGTATTTTTGAATGTGCTTGATGCAAATCAAAACATCCTGTTTGCAACTAGGGCCCAAGTCCTGCCACTGATGGGGTGGGTGTCTGTGTGGCCCAATTTTTGGAAAAAAGGGAGACTCCGCTTGGAGTAACCCTTGCTTGCTGTGTTTTTAAAAGAAGCCAAGATGAACAGAGCTGGGATCAGGAAAGACTTTGCTACCTACCCCGGTGTCATCCTGGGGACGGTTAATTATGGCGTATTTTTGAATTTGCTTGATGCAAATCAAAACATCCTGTTTGCAACTAGGGCCCAAGTGCTGCCACTGATGGGGTGGGTGTCTGTGTGGCCCAATTTTTGGAAAAAAGGGAGACTCCGCTTGGAGTAACCCTTGCTTGCTGTGTTTTTAAAAGAAGCCAAGATGAACAGAGCTGGGATCAGGAAAGACTTTGCTACTTACCCCGGTGTCATCCTGGGGACGGTTAAGAATAGCGTATTTTTGAATGTGCTTGATGCAAATGTAGCTGTGAAGTGTACAACTGGGGCACAACTGCTGCCACTGAAGGGGTGGGTGTGTGTGGGGCCCAATTTTTGGAAAAAAGGGAGACTCCGCTTGGAGTCACCTTGCGGTGTTTTACATGATTTTAGAATGGCGTGCCATGCCTATATCTGTGTGTCCTCCTCTTTTTCCTTGTCCAGCTGTTTTGTTTTCGCATGAGTATATGTCCTTGTCACTTTCCCATGTGTTTGTGTTGTGTTGTGAGTTGTTTGTCACCTTTTGGACACCTTTGAGGGTGTTTTCTAGGTGTTTTACTGTGTTTGTGATTGCCTGCCATTGTTTCCTATTGGCTCGAGTTCGGTTCGTCGAACGTTCGACGAGCCGAACTCGAACGGGAGCTCCGTTCGGCGAACCGACCTCGAGCCGAACCGGGACCGGTTCGCTCATCTCTACTCCTGGACATAGCATTCGAATTACCAGGTCCCTGAAGGCTGAAATGCGTAGTGGCCGGAAATCATGAACAATTACAATGGGCGTATGTGCTGTAGATCCTGCGTCAGTTGTAGCTTGGAACTTTGTCTTTTCACGGATTTGCCCGTCTCTCATGGTGTTGGGCTATTTTCGGATCAAAATGGTGTGTCCCTCCTTGGCCCGTATCATGGGTTATTTCAGGGGCAAATTTAACTCTCTTAGCACTTTTCTCCTTAATTGTGGCCGTTGAATTGTGGGGTCAAGGTCTATCCAACCAGCATATTTGTTGTTTTTCAGACAATTTAGGGCTCGTGCATAGTAATAATAACACAGGTTTCCAAGGGTAAAAATTTTTGAAAGATGTGATTTTTTTCATACTTTTGATCATTGGACTCAGTAAAAATATTGAAAAAATATCATCACGCACAGTTTTTTCACAAACACTGATTCTATAGGTGTTAGGGCCAGGTGGACGGGCAGACCCAGGAGGTGGATCCACTGGGCCGAACACCTTAATGAAGGCAAGGGGTCCGGTAGCCGGAGCACTACGGGTAGCAGGACAGTCCGTGCAAAAGAGTGGAATGGAGAAGTCCCTGGGACCACGGAGTCACTGATGGTAGTCCGGGTGACGGAGCTCAGGTTCGGAGGCCGAGATGTCAGGCAGAGTCCGGAACCGATGGAGCGAGAGGACGGGTCACCACAGGGATCAGAGATGGTACGGACTGACGGGATGGCAGATAGTCAGCGTTCGGGGTTCGGGAATCGGCAGGACCGGATGGCGAGGCAGGAGCGGCTCTAGAAGAGAGATAGGTAAGTATATCACAGAGACACAAGGAGACCTGACTCCTAGCTTAGGAAACACGAAGAACAGGCCCCGCCCACTTGGACATTAAACCCCTTTATACCCTGTACCTGTGTGTTCAATTTCCTGTCAGTGGACGCTGGCCCTTTAAGAGAGGGTCAATGACCGCGCGCGCGCCCTAATGCGCATGCGCGAGGCCCGGGTGCCAGAAGCCAGGGCAGGGAGCGGTGTATAGGAAGCAGGGGAGCCGGCCTGGAGCAGGGCTGCCGACGGGCGCCGGGAGCGGGGACCGGGCCGCCTGGGGACCGCAGGTGGTGGAGGCTGGAGACCGTGGAGCGGGGGATGTCTGCCAGAGGAGCCGGGGAGCGAAGCAGGGGACCCGGAGAGCGTGACAATAGGTTTCCAAAAGGTTAGAATTCTGAAAAGATTCCCTCCATACTTTTCTGAAGATGGTGCTCTAGTGTATTCAAGCGATGTTCCTGTGCTGATGGAAAATGTAACATTAAGTACAATGTGAGCGAGTGGAGACACGTCATTGTTTCATCCAAAAAGTCTGAAAGCTGTGCTACTGCTCAATGGCAGTAAGTATTCTTCAGTGTGTGTAGGGCATGTGTCGCGGGCAGAGGGGCCACGCACGCTACGCTCGGGTTCGGGGACTTCTGCTGCTGCTGCTGCTCGGTGGCTCGAGCGGAGGGCCAGATCCGGGGACTCGAGCAGCGCTCCTCGCCCACGAGTGAAAAGGGGGTGGTTTGTTTGGGGAGATAGTTAGTGACGTCACCCACAGGTCGTGGTGATAATGGGCACCACCACTGCTGGTGACGGGGATCCCGGGAGCGATGGCAGGGAGCAGCTAGGATGTTGGTTCCCCCTCCGTGGGTAGGGGTTGGTGATCCCGGGGCCCGGTGGCGGTACGGGGAGGCTGGATGGCTGGGGTGTACATACCGAGGGAGCCCGTTTGCCCGCAGGCGCTGGCCCTTGGATCTCTAGCCTATGGCGGTGGCTTTTTATCCTCACGGTGTGGACGGTTGCCTTCTGTCGGGTCTTGGGTGTTAGGGAACCCCTGGGATTCCGGTCACTCTCGGATTTGACCATTGTCGGCGGCTCCTAGCCTGGTCAGGGTCCAATGGCCCTGCCTTTGTGCTTGGTACAGATCCGCTCACCGGTTCAGTTCCCCTCGGGTCACCGCCCGTCCCCGGTCCTACGGTTCAGCTGACTTGTACCACCTCCTGCAGACGGCCACCACCGTCTGCCGACCTTGCTGACAGTGCCTGGGCTCCTACCCAGACACTAACAGTTTCTGTCCTCTCACTTTCCACTACAAAACTAAACTAACTGCTTTTTCCCGCCTCCAGGCCTGTGAACTCCTCGGTGGGTGGGGCCAACCGCCTGGCTCCGCCCCACCTGGTGTGGACATCAGACCCTGGAGGAGGCAACAAGGATTTTGTGTGACTGATGTAGACTATCCAGGGGAGGGGGTGTGTGTGATTTTGTGTTTGTGACTACCTGGCTAGTCCAGGGCGTCACACATGCTATGCACTTGGAAGAAAGCTGTGAGAATTTAGACTTTATTCTCAAGAAACTTAACTACAAGGAGCATGGATGGTCAATATGTGGTGGTCTAAAAATGTTCTCATTGCTTCTTGGGCAGCAAGGAGGATATATTAAATACCCATGCTGTTCTGCCTCATGGCAGCCTGCTAATAGTCATTCATTGAAATTTCTGTTACAACCCCTAGAGGTCATTGTTATTCTTTTGAATTGCTGAGTTTCCCTTTAAGCTAAATGTATTCTGGGTAAGGAATGCCTCCCTGAGCTGAGAAGAAGCCTGCAGCCATTTTCTCTTTGGATTTGTCAGGAAAGGACATGCCGACTTACCTCTCTGTACATTCACCCCTGCCTAGTGTAATCCGGTGAGCAAAGCAAATTACATGTGTTAGTGATAGAATCCTAGATGGAAGAGTGTAGTAAATGCATTGTACATTGTACTTCTACACCTTTAGTGTCATCCCTGTCTTGTTTGTCTAGATAAGATTTCTATGTATTGCAGATGCAGTGACCTTTCACCTACATTCTCGTAAGAACTGCATCTCATGTACTGTTATGCTATGTTAACTCTGTATTAACACTGTACTGACTGTAATCATTTTCTTGTTATAGTTTTTACCCGTATAAAACAGTATCTTGGATATACCGTATTCTGTCTTCAACTGCATCTTGGATATTCCTATATTCACTGTATATTCCATGTATACTGCAATCAAGTTCACGTTACCAGCTAATAAATCAAGGCTATTGAACTCCACAGTCTGTTTATTTGAAATGTGAACTAGGGTTTAGCTGTATGCTAGAGATTCACAGCATTACGTAAAAGAAGGCAGAACACATGCTTTTTGTGTGAATTGGAAAGCCAGGTTAGGACTCTTCACTGGAGCAAAAAAAATTGGCCAACAAGAATATCTTTGTAACCGGGACTCAAGAACATTGTTGCATAAAGCTTAGTTGATCCCACCTAAAGTTCTCTTGCCACCACTCCACTGTAAGCTTGGACTGATGAAGCTGTTTGTGAAAGCGCTACTGAAAGAAGGAGAGATGTTTAAGTACCTGTGTACCAAGTTTCAGGGACTGTCAGAATCAAGTCTGAAGGAAGGTGTGATGCCCTGGCAAAACCAGGTAGTTACAGATAGGCCCCCGCACAACACCTTTCCTCACTTAGGAAACACACAGCCGACCTGAAACCCTAGTCACCTAGGACCCTGAAGCCAGGACCGAAACCAGCGGCCTAGCTAATTAAATGATTGAGGGCAGGATTATAGGTCCTATCCCACCTAAAGTCCCTCAAAGAAGACAACAGCCCACTGATAGGGATAAGGCCACCGCCAGGGCCCTTAGATCCCACGGGCCAGCGCCTGCGGGCACGGCTCCTTAGGCCATATCCAGCCGGGAGCGGACTCCTGAGTTCCAGACCAGGCAGTCCACCATACACAAAAACAAGTGCAGAGTAAAGGACAGCGACCACCAGCCTGGGTGGGGGACCTGAATGCAACCGGCCGGGGCGGCAGGCCACCAGCACCTTTGGTTTACCGAAAGACTCGTGTGATTCATTTACTGTGAGTAACCAAACATCCCCCTGCTTGCTCAGGCGCGCCGGCCCTTGCCATCACCATACCCTGCACAAAGACACTGGGCCCCGGGGCAATCATCCCTACACACGGAGGGGTTAACATCCAGCTGCCACTACATCTCTCCCGGGTATCCCATAACGGCAGCGGTGGTGTCCCACCTCACCACACACCGTTGGTGGCGTCACAAACTTAATACGGCCTAGCCCATACATCTACATTCCTCCTTTTATTCGACATGTCCGCGAGACCCCCGGGTCGAGCCACTCTCTTAGAAGGTCTGGATCCGACCAACGGCGGCTGCTGGCACAGGGGCAGCACAAAAGCATTTTTGTGGGTTCGGATATTCAGAAACCCATGAATGAAGGATGACGTGTTTTAAACAATAATGAAAACTGTTGAAAAAAGGGCTTGGGACTCTTTGAAAGAAGCAATAAATACGTTTCTAGGTAACAACAAAGAATCAAAATTTAAGTCCATCGTGGAGAACATGCTGAAACGTTTCAAAGCCTTGGGTTGTCTAATGAATTTGAAGTTACATTTTTTACATTCCTATTTGGACTACTTGTCTGAAAACCTTGGTGCTGGTGGGAAGAACAAGAAGGTTTTCATCGGAATATCAAGGAGATGGAACGACGATACCAAAGTAAATGAAACGTGAACATGATTGCCGGATGCTTCACAGAGAAGATCCACAGGCCTTCTATAAGAGAAAAGGGGGATTTAGAGAAAAGGAAAAAGTGCAAGAATAAATTTCTAATAAAGTTGCAGAATGACTGTACAATAAATAAATGTATTTTATATATAAAATTGTGAATATTTTTGGTTACAATAAGTATTTTTCTTGTTCATGTCACTTGTATGTAACTTCACACATGGATTGTACAAAATCAATATTTGATGGTTAAAAAAAAAATATTTATTTTTTTTTTAAATCAGGACATTAGAAAACATAATAATCAGTCACTGGATTTGAAGTTTCATAAACCAAAATTTTACATAGCTGTGTAATTTGTCGGGCACCCACCGACAATAGAATAGCGCCAGATTTAGGAAGCTGGCTGAGGTCTGCAAAGTCTGTAGCCAGGTGACAAAATTGTCCAACCTGGGTTTCTTCCTTAAGTAGTCTCTGGTATGATGATATGGTATAATCCTGGCAGCCGGAGTCGAAATCCCTAGATTGCGGTTATGATCTCCAATCGGAATTGGAGCCCCTAGATTGAAGCCATGTAGCCAAGTGATCCTCTAGTTGAAGCCAAAGTCCCTAGACCGAGTCCACAAGGCATCAAGCTGCATGGATAATGTTCATTTAAATGATGTGGATAGAAAGACTGAAGATATCTACATGTAGTCTGAAATCCATCATGAATCAATACTATTTTACACAGTCATAAGCAGCCCATGGGCATTCACCTGCATTCAAACCAATAACAGCTCATAGACCAGACAATCCATCTACCACTGGACCAAAGACAGGAAGTTAAATCCACTGCCTGCGGTAACCAACTTAATCCTATAGGCTACTCACACAACAAACCCAACAGAAAGGAAAAAAACATGGCTTCGATTATCCATCCAATGAAAACGCATAACCATTGTGAGCCATTGGACAATGCAATTGGACACTTGGTGACATGGTGCACGGCCCAATGAATCAAGTCTTTACTTCATATTCACGGTTTAAGCCCTTGGGTTCTAATGTGCCCAGAGTACATATCCAGAAAGATTCTCTTTCTTTGAGCTAAACACAAGTCAACAATACATTGTAAGCAGATTCTATTACCAGTCCCACACCATTTTGTGACGCATAATCACACAGTGATCCAATTAAGATTCCAAGTCATCGAACATGTCCAAGCCATACGCAGAGGAGGCAATAGAATTAGGAAGCTCAAAGAAAGGGAATCTTTCTGGATATATACTCTGGGCACATTGGAACCCAAAGGCTTAAACCATGAATATGAAGTACAGACTTGATTCATTGGGCCATGCATGGACATAATGGACATAATTCTAATAGGCAGGACAGGTAATAAGGAGCACAAGTTATATGCTAAAATGTGTTGTGTGACAAGACAGACACAGGAAAGGACATGATAACAGGTGTAGGGACCAACAAGGTGAGACAAGGGGTATCAGGATAGGGTCAAGTAGGTATGAATGTAGTAATGGGGCAGGCATAGAGAATTGTATGTGAATGTGAATTACAATAAATCACTAAGGAAAGGAATATGTGAGTGTGTGCCTAATGTAAACTAATATTGTACTGGCAAAATTATAGATGGAAAGGGAGAAGGGGAGGGGGGAGAGAGGAGGCTGTAATTGACTACAAGGGTATGAGTTATGAGTGATCATAGGGATAGTGTTACATAAGTGGAAATACCTATGGAGGACCGGATGTGTAAGCGCATACCTTATACAAACCTATAGAGTGCTGATGGGTGAGAGTGTGATGTTAGATATAAGACATCCTATAGTGAATAGTGAGCCGTAATCAAGTGCAACAGGGATATTTCACGTGACTATGGGAACCTGGAAGGTAAAGAAAGGGGAGAAAAAACTGTTAGACAAGGTAATCAGACATAATGTAACCAGTTGATCAGACATGATCACCTGGTTTGAGACCCCCTGCCTTACACTATATAGATATCATGTTCATTCCCCATCTATCTTGCTCAGGAGAGCATCTCCCTCCCCCGGCACCAAGAGCAGCTCATACTGAATTGTTACATTGACTAGTAACACTGCACACAGAAATGCACCTTAATATTCCACTGTTAACCCTTTCCTCCCAGCAGTAACACACAACTCCTCACCTTGATATCATGGTGATTTATGGTCAGAATGACTTCAATGCGATCAGTGATTTCTATTCTAGCTCTGCTCACATAGATTTTATATCCACACTCAACTATAGGCCGTTCTTCATATTTTGGGGGCTTTTAGTCAGATATACTAGTTTGTGCCTGTATAGTATTGGTGTAGATGGGAGTGTAGGGCATGGGTTACATGGCACTGTGGTGGAATACTGATGGGAGGTATTGGTGCTGTGTTTGATGCTTCTACTGGGTATTTTCCTACAAATACTGGAACAGCTCACTGCTTAGAATGATCCTTCCCAGCTCTATAATATATTATATATACCCCACAATGCAGGCTCACACACACATTTGTCTCAAGTGTGTTGTAGGGACACAGATACAGTCTTGGTCATGTGACTAAAGGCTACTTTACACACTGCGATATCGGTCCCGATATCGCTAGTGTGGGTACCCGCCCCCATCTGTTGCGCGACACGGGCAAATCGCTGCCCATGCCGCACAACACCGACCAGACCCGTCACACATACTTACCTGCCCGGCGACGTCGCTGTGTCCGGCGAACCGCCTCCTTTCTAAGGGGGCGGTCCGTGCGGCGTCACAGCGACGTCACTGAGCGACGGCCCAATAGCAGCGGAGGGGCGGAGATGAGTGGCCGGAACATCCCGCCCACCTCCTTCCTTCCTCATAGCGGCTGGGAGGCAGGTAAGGAGAGGTTCCTCGTTTCTGCGGTGTCACACGGAGCGATGTGTGCTACCGCAGGAGCGACGAACTACATCGTTACTGCTGCAGTAACGATAATCGAGAATGGAGACCCATGTCACCGATGAGCGATTTTGCACGTTTTTGCAACGATGCAAAATCGCTCATCGGTATCACACGCAGCAACATCGCTAATGCGGCCGGATGTGCGTCACAAATTCCGTGACCCCAACGACTCCGCATTAGCGATGTCGCAGCGTGTAAAGCCCCCTTTAGTGGGAGTGATGTACAGGGTCTTAGCAGTAAAGAGTATTCCATATTTCTGCCAGATACCCACAGAGATATTGAAATCTGAAAAAAGAGACTTCTGCTCATTGAAGGTAAGAACTACTCACATAGCGTTCAACTCCACAGCAAACGAGTGCTCTAGCACTGGCATCTCAGCAGGGATATTCCCCTACTACACATGTGTGTCTAGGTCACTGTGACAGTTTACAGGACATAACTCAGGGCACCTAGACAGAAGGCAGAGGGACTACTTTCTATTTCTGGTGTAGAGCTTAGTACAATATATATATATTTATACTATTACATGGGACACATGTACCTTGTATTACCATTATTCGCTGTATATGAACCCCTTTTCTCCGGGCATTATTTGTCTATAGCATTTTTCACGAACCTGAGGCAACTGAGAACCCTTCAGTGAAGGAATTCCACTAACCCTCACAATACCTACCAGGGGCCTCCCTGCAGTAACTCAGGTAGTTGTACCCATTTTCTTTCCGCATTCTATGTGTTCTTCTTCTTTCTTCTTTTTTTTCTTTTTTCTTCTTTTTATTTCTATCATGTAGTTCAGGGGTTTATAGATATATGTCCTGCATCTCATATTTCCTTTAGTGGTGCTTCTTACCCATTCTCATATCATTTACCCTAGTATTTCATGATCCTGAGGCGACTGAGAACCCTTTAATAAAGGAATCCTTTTTCACCTGAATTGTCAAGTGATACTTACCAGTGACTATCACGTAATGTTACAGGTAGTTCCATTTTCTTCCTCTTCTTTCTCTCCTTTCTTCTTTGTCACACGGTCCATTGTGTTATAGCCCACGTGTCATGATAACACTTGTACCATCTTTTCATTTAGATTCCACCTACAATTATTTACCGATTCCAGTTCTGGAATAGGCTTTCATCATCTACTCACTAGAATTCTCAAGTTCATAAGGTACTGAGACATATACATGTTCACACCATTATAAAGAACAAAGTATAAACATTGAGGTTTTTCTCACACCCATGTTCCTGTGTTCTTTGATATGATATGTGTTCATTTCCTTCACTATATAGGATTGCAAGTTTTCCATTTGTACCTTAATGGCAATGACGCTATACAATTGAACACATATCATCCTGTTATCCATATAGGTGTGTATTTACCTGCTTGACTATTTTTGGTTGTTTGATCCAGAATGTTTCTCCAGATAGGTCATGTGGAAATTTTCTTTCCTCAGTAAAAATGTTTTCACTATGGCTTTGGAAAATTTTTTTGTATGTGCATCATGGTCATTTGACCCATTGTACTCTCAAGTAGCAATATATTGTACTGTTATGTTGTACTATGTACTAATTACGTGTTTATATGGTTTTGTAACCCTTTATGATCTTAGATAACTTTATCCTTGATAAAGACCTAAAAACAAGCTCGAAACGTTGGATGAATTATCCTTTTGCACAAATAAAGAATTTTCAGCATTCTAAGAGTTCTTTTCTTACGTTATTGATCACTATAGTGTGCCAGAGCTATTTCTATTGAATTGACTCTTATTTTTTCTGAGCACCTGCTATATACACAGTGAGCCAGACATATTCAATTTTCATTCAGAAGGCAGAGGGAAGCCTTAGCAGCTGAGCCTATATCTTGGCTTGTGAGCATTAGAACAGGCCGGCGATTACAGGGTAACATGAAAAATGTCCAGCTTGCATTATGACTAGAACATGACAATATCCTTTTAAGTACTAACCTATGATGCGTTCCTAAGCAGTTGATGTTATATGTTCTACATTTCATTTTCTGCATACTTTACAAGTAGTAGAATTTGCTTTGATATAGGCAACTGGATTTTCATTTTTTTTCTGTTTATCAGTAGGACTTCAAAATAACAAAGGTGATCGCCTCCCGTTGCCTGGGAACCGTCCAGGCACAAGAGGGCTATGTGTCACCAGAAGGCGCACACACTCCCTCAAGGCCGGCAGACGTGCAATCCCAGGCACCTTCCAGTACCGACCAAGGTAGCGTCCTCCGAAACTACACTTGATCTTAGCCAAAAGGCCGAGAAGCTATAACCCGAATTGGTTACGGCCTTGAGTGGCACCCTGGCCTATACTGGACACATCTTAGGGAGAGGGAGACAAACCCACGCCTACAGAAGACATTTTGTCACCCAAGCCAAACCCTTGAAAAGGCTGTTTTGCAGAGCAAAAACAAGGAGAATGGTGCTTTTTGCAGCCGCCGCCCACTGCAATGAATCTGAATAACTCCTCCTTTTGGGCACAAGCACCTCCCCTCCCCCTTGCAGTCTTTCCAATTCATGATACAAAAAGACGGACGGACAGGACAGGACAGGACCATCTGCCTGACTTTCCGTCACTGCCACCCTTTGCCATCCTTGCCCGTAGAAAGCCCTTTCATCATCCCCAAACCCTAATCTTTTCCCTTCCCTTCCCAGCTGCGTCTCACTCCCTTTCATTAGGAAGTGAGCGCAGCCTTTTCTCCGTTCTGCACATGCGCGACGTTAAACACAAATGCGCAGGCGTGCGTTCCATTAGCCTCACTGCATTCCACTCCCATACAGGAAGTGGGCACAGCTATTACTACGGTCGCACATAAAAGAACCCACGGCCACCACTGCACATAGCTGACTCCACCACAGGACACCCACTTCTACACCAACGCAGGTAA
This sequence comes from Anomaloglossus baeobatrachus, assembly GCF_048569485.1. NCBI lineage: Eukaryota > Metazoa > Chordata > Amphibia > Anura > Aromobatidae > Anomaloglossus > Anomaloglossus baeobatrachus. The sequence goes on from NW_027445026.1 coordinate 76,700, forward strand.
GACAGGATCGGCACCTCTATGCTCCCGTTACAATCAGGCTCAGTCACCATGTGATAACGCTCTCAACTCTTTAGTTGCAGGCTCCCCTTGCTTCACCTCCACTGGCTGTGCTGCCATTTCCTCTCCCACCTGGAAGGTATACTTTATTCCACTATTTTCCTGTTTCTCTCTTCCCCCTTTTCCCATAACCTACTTTTATCTGCATTTGTGGGGTATCTATATGCTATTTACATCATAGTTTTATTCATTAATATGGAAGGGAAGAGTGCCCATGAGAGTGTTGAACTGCGGAGAGCAAAAGATTAAGCTGCTCCGATTTGCCACCATTGATAAGCTGTTCTCAGTAGATACACATGCTATCCAAACAGCAGCATCCACCATTGCTTCAGCCCACCCATTCAGTGACAGCTCACCAAGTCAGCCAGAGGAGTGGTGTAAGGAATTACACGTAGGCACTGACTCCACACCTTCACATCACAAGAAGGGGGTCTACAGGCTAGTGCAAGAATACGAGCAAGTCTTCAGCAAACATCCGCTAGACTTTTGAAAAATAAAAGGGGTCAAACACTACATCCCCACAAGTGCACACCCACCCATCAAAGAGAGATATAAGCCAAATCTACCTGCACATTACCAGTGTACCAAGGACATGTTGAGCAACATGAAGGAGGCTGGGGTTATCCGTGACAGTTGTAGCCTCTGGGTAGCTCCGTTGGTCCTGTTAAAGAAGAAGGACAGCACCACTCCCCTGTATTGAGGAATAGCTAGCTGCATTGACAACTGCAAATTATTTTTCTACCCTTGATCTCACTAGTCACTATTGGCAAGTGTCCGTTGCTGAGGCAGACCGGGAGAAGACCGCCTTTGCCACCCCGATGGGTCTCTGCGAGTTCAAAAGCATGCCCTTCGAGCTGTGCAATTTGCCAGGAACCTTCCAGAGGCTGATGGAATGCTGCTTGGGACACCGAAACTTTGAAACGGTACTGCTATACCTTTATGATGTTATTGTTTATTCTAACGCAAACAAGATTTTAGGGTGTATAAAAAGGGAGATTAGATCCGATGATCCCAACGTATTGTTACCCCTCTATAAATCACTTGTAAGGCCACATCTGGAATATGGGGTAAAGTCCTGAGCAGGTTGATAACCATTGGTTTGAGCATGGTAGGGTGTAGTACGCATCTTCCTGCATCGGTAAAAGCTGCAGAAGTCCTTGAAGATTTCCGCTTCAAAGGCAGTGCCTTGATCTGTGAGGACTCTCTCTGAGTAGCCATGAGGTCTGCATAAGTGTGCTTGGAAGACCTTCGCTGCAGTATGGGCCATTAGATCTTTGACTTGTACCACAACCATAAATCTCGAGTAGTTGTCTACCATCGTAAGTGCATACGTGAGCTCACCTCGATATTCTGCAACAAAACTCCCTTTTTCGATTTCAGTTTCAGCAAACACTCCTCTTCCTGTAGAAAATATTTATCATTACCTAAGACAGTCATTCTAATGCATGACAATATTAAGGCAATTTAGTTAAAACTTGTTTTAACTCACCTTTAAGGGGATTGATGTATTTCATGGTCAATCCAGGTTTGTCAGTGATGGCACTGACATAATGTATGGCGTCTTTTTCGGGCGTTATCCTTTGCCTTTTCATTGTGAAAATCCAGTTGCCTATATCAAAGCAAATTCTACTACTTGGAAAGTATGCAGAAAATGAAATGTAGAACATATAACATCAACTGCTTAGGAACGCATCATAGGTTAGTACTTAAAAGGATATTGTCATGTTCTAGTCATAATGCAAGCTGGACATTTTTCATGTTACCCTGTAATCGCCGGCCTGTTCTAATGCTCACAAGCCAAGATATAGGCTCAGCTGCTAAGGCTTCCCTCTGCCTTCTGAATGAAAATTGAATATGTCTGGCTCACTGTGTATATAGCAGGTGCTCAGAAAAAATAAGAGTCAATTCAATAGAAATAGCTCTGGCACACTATAGTGATCAATAACGTAAGAAAAGAACTCTTAGAATGCTGAAAATTCTTTATTTGTGCAAAAGGATAATTCATCCAACGTTTCGAGCTTGTTTTTAGGTCTTTATCAAGGATAAAGTTATCTAAGATCATAAAGGGTTACAAAACCATATAAACACGTAATTAGTACATAGTACAACATAACAGTACAATATATTGCTACTTGAGAGTACAATGGGTCAAATGACCATGATGCACATACAAAAAAATTTTCCAAAGCCATAGTGAAAACATTTGTACTGAGGAAAGAAAATTTCCACATGATCTATCTGGAGAAACATTCTGGATCAAACAACCAAAAATAGTCAAGCAGGTAAATACACACCTATATGGATAACAGGATGATATGTGTTCAATTGTATAGCGTCATTGCCATTAAGGTACAAATGGAAAACTTGCAATCCTATATAGTGAAGGAAATGAACACATATCATATCAAAGAACACAGGAACATGGGTGTGAGAAAAACCTCAATGTTTATACTTTGTTCTTTATAATGGTGTGAACATGTATATGTCTCAGTACCTTATGAACTTGAGAATTCTAGTGAGTAGATGATGAAAGCCTATTCCAGAACTGGAATCGGTAAATAATTGTAGGTGGAATCTAAATGAAAAGATGGTACAAGTGTTATCATGACACGTGGGCTATAACACAATGGACCGTGTGACAAAGAAGAAAGGAGAGAAAGAAGAGGAAGAAAATGGAACTACCTGTAACATTACGTGATAGTCACTGGTAAGTATCACTTGACAATTCAGGTGAAAAAGGATTCCTTTATTAAAGGGTTCTCAGTCGCCTCAGGATCATGAAATACTAGGGTAAATGATATGAGAATGGGTAAGAAGCACCACTAAAGGAAATATGAGATGCAGGACATATATCTATAAACCCCTGAACTACATGATAGAAATAAAAAGAAGAAAAAAGAAAAAAAAGAAGAAAGAAGAAGAACACATAGAATGCGGAAAGAGAATGGGTACAACTACCTGAGTTACTGCAGGGAGGCCCCTGGTAGGTATTGTGAGGGTTAGTGGAATTCCTTCACTGAAGGGTTCTCAGTTGCCTCAGGTTCGTGAAAAATGCTATAGACAAATAATGCCTGGAGAAAAGGGGTTCATATACAGCGAATAATGGTAATACAAGGTACATGTGTCCCATGTAATAGTATAAATATATATATATTGTACTAAGCTCTACACCAGAAATAGAAAGTAGTCCCTCTGCCTTCTGTCTAGGTGCCCTGAGTTATGTCCTGTAAACTGTCACAGTGACCTAGACACACATGTGTAGTAGGGGAATATCCCTGCTGAGATGCCAGTGCTAGAGCACTCGTTTGCTGTGGAGTTGAACGCTATGTGAGCAGTTCTTACCTTCAATGAGCAGAAGTCTCTTTTTTCAGATTTCAATATCTCTGTGGGTATCTGGCAGAAATATGGAATACTCTTTACTGCTAAGACCCTGTACACCACTCCCACTAAAGGGGGCTTTACACGCTGCGACATCGCTAATGCGGAGTCGTTGGGGTCACGGAATTTGTGACGCACATCCGGCCGCATTAGCGATGTTGCTGCGTGTGATACCGATGAGCGATTTTGCATCGTTGCAAAAACGTGCAAAATCGCTCATCGGTGACATGGGTCTCCATTCTCGATTATCGTTACTGCAGCAGTAACGATGTAGTTCGTCGCTCCTGCGGTAGCACACATCGCTCCGTGTGACACCGCAGAAACGAGGAACCTCTCCTTACCTGCCTCCCAGCCGCTATGAGGAAGGAAGGAGGTGGGCGGGATGTTCCGGCCACTCATCTCCGCCCCTCCGCTGCTATTGGGCGGTCGCTCAGTGACGTCGCTGTGACGCCGCACGGACCGCCCCCTTAGAAAGGAGGCGGTTCGCCGGACACAGCGACGTCGCCGGGCAGGTAAGTATGTGTGACGGGTCTGGTCGGTGTTGTGCGGCATGGGCAGCGATTTGCCCGTGTCGCGCAACAGATGGGGGCGGGTACCCACACTAGCGATATCGGGACCGATATCGCAGTGTGTAAAGTAGCCTTTAGTCACATGACCAAGACTGTATCTGTGTCCCTACAACACACTTGAGACAAATGTGTGTGTGAGCCTGCATTGTGGGGTATATATAATATATTATAGAGCTGGGAAGGATCATTCTAAGCAGTGAGCTGTTCCAGTATTTGTAGGAAAATACCCAGTAGAAGCATCAAACACAGCACCAATACCTCCCATCAGTATTCCACCACAGTGCCATGTAACCCATGCCCTACACTCCCATCTACACCAATACTATACAGGCACAAACTAGTATATCTGACTAAAAGCCCCCAAAATATGAAGAACGGCCTATAGTTGAGTGTGGATATAAAATCTATGTGAGCAGAGCTAGAATAGAAATCACTGATCGCATTGAAGTCATTCTGACCATAAATCACCATGATATCAAGGTGAGGAGTTGTGTGTTACTGCTGGGAGGAAAGGGTTAACAGTGGAATATTAAGGTGCATTTCTGTGTGCAGTGTTACTAGTCAATGTAACAATTCAGTATGAGCTGCTCTTGGTGCCGGGGGAGGGAGATGCTCTCCTGAGCAAGATAGATGGGGAATGAACATGATATCTATATAGTGTAAGGCAGGGGGTCTCAAACCAGGTGATCATGTCTGATCAACTGGTTACATTATGTCTGATTACCTTGTCTAACAGTTTTTTCTCCCCTTTCTTTACCTTCCAGGTTCCCATAGTCACGTGAAATATCCCTGTTGCACTTGATTACGGCTCACTATTCACTATAGGATGTCTTATATCTAACATCACACTCTCACCCATCAGCACTCTATAGGTTTGTATAAGGTATGCGCTTACACATCCGGTCCTCCATAGGTATTTCCACTTATGTAACACTATCCCTATGATCACTCATAACTCATACCCTTGTAGTCAATTACAGCCTCCTCTCTCCCCCCCTCCCCTTCTCCCTTTCCATCTATAATTTTGCCAGTACAATATTAGTTTACATTAGGCACACACTCACATATTCCTTTCCTTAGTGATTTATTGTAATTCACATTCACATACAATTCTCTATGCCTGCCCCATTACTACATTCATACCTACTTGACCCTATCCTGATACCCCTTGTCTCACCTTGTTGGTCCCTACACCTGTTATCATGTCCTTTCCTGTGTCTGTCTTGTCACACAACACATTTTAGCATATAACTTGTGCTCCTTATTACCTGTCCTGCCTATTAGAATTATGTCCATTATGTCCATGCATGGCCCAATGAATCAAGTCTGTACTTCATATTCATGGTTTAAGCCTTTGGGTTCCAATGTGCCCAGAGTATATATCCAGAAAGATTCCCTTTCTTTGAGCTTCCTAATTCTATTGCCTCCTCTGCGTATGGCTTGGACATGTTCGATGACTTGGAATGTTAATTGGATCACTGTGTGATTATGCGTCACAAAATGGTGTGGGACTGGTAATAGAATCTGCTTACAATGTATTGTTGACTTGTGTTTAGCTCAAAGAAAGAGAATCTTTCTGGATATGTACTCTGGGCACATTAGAACCCAAGGGCTTAAACCGTGAATATGAAGTAAAGACTTGATTCATTGGGCCGTGCACCATGTCACCAAGTGTCCAATTGCATTGTCCAATGGCTCACAATGGTTATGCGTTTTCATTGGATGGATAATCGAAGCCATGTTTTTTTCCTTTCTGTTGGGTTTGTTGTGTGAGTAGCCTATAGGATTAAGTTGGTTACCGCAGGCAGTGGATTTAACTTCCTGTCTTTGGTCCAGTGGTAGATGGATTGTCTGGTCTATGAGCTGTTATTGGTTTGAATGCAGGTGAATGCCCATGGGCTGCTTATGACTGTGTAAAATAGTATTGATTCATGATGGACTACATGTAGATATCTTCAGTCTTTCTATCCACATCATTTAAATGAACATTATCCATGCAGCTTGAAATCCATCCAATAAGAGAAGCAACCTTGTACAACCAATCTGATAAGGGCACAGTATATCCTAAGGGAAGGTTATGGCGGATGCAGGAAGATGCGCACTACACCCTACCATGCTCAAACCAATGGTTATCAACCTGTTCAGGACTTTACCCCATATTCCAGATGTGGCCTTACAAGTGATTTATAGAGGGTTAACAATACGTTGGGATCACCGGATCTAATCTCCCTTTTTATACACCCTAAAATCTTGTTTGCTTTAGAATAAACAATAACATCATAAAGGTATAAGATGACGCCATTATTAGCGTCACCATACCGCTACTCTGCCTTCTAAAACGGTCTCTGCTCAAAACCAAACATGATGCATTGCAGGCGGAGCGCGATGAGTTGCAGCAAGAAACAGTAGTGGGTGTGGGTGATAACACACAGCCCAGCCTCGTCTCATCACAACGTGCAGTGGAGGACTATGACGAGGAGGAGGATGAAGACATGGAGCAAATCTCCGGCCAAATTGAGGATATGACATGCACACCAGTCATATCCTCGGTTCAGCGTGGCTGGCCAGAGGACAGGGTAGATGAGGAGGAGGAGGAGGAGGAGGAGGAGGACAGCATGTTCAGTCAACGTGTTGGTCAGGCTACTGAAGTCCTGGCTGTTAAGAGTCTGGCGCACATGGCTGACTTTATGGTAAGCTGCCTGTCTCGTGACCCTCGCGTTAAGAACATCTTGGCCGACAATCATTACTGGTTGGTAACACTGTTAGACCCACGCTACAAGGAGAACTTTATGTCTCTTATTCCCGAGGCGGAGAGGTCAACCAAAATGCAGCAGTTCCGGAAGGCCATAGTCACGGAAGTAGGCAAAGCATTCCCCTCACAAAACGCTAGCGGCATAGGTCAGGAATCAGTGGACAACCAAGGCGTACAGCCGAGAGAGGCACAAGTCCAATCCGCCAGAGGTAGGGGAACAGTCTTTAAGATGTGGGACAGTTTTCTCAGCCCCTCACGTACCACAGCCCCTGAGGTGCGGGGTAGTGCCACAAGAAATCCTAAGTTTGCCCAGATGCTGAAGGAGTACCTTGCAGATCGAACAACTGTACTCCGACATTCCTCTGTGCCTTACAATTATTGGGTATCCAAGGTGGACACGTGGCATGAATTGGCTCTCTACGCCTTGGAAGTCCTGGCCTGCCCTGCCGCTAGCGTTTTGTCAGAGCGTGTTTTTAGTGCCGCAGGTGGAATCATTACAGATAAACGCACCCGCCTGTCAACTGAAAATGCTGACAGGCTGACTCTGATCAAGATGAACAAGGGTTGGATTGGGCCAGACTTCACCACACCACCAGCAAATGAGAGCGGAATTTAAAGTTTGTAACGGGAATTTGCCATGTACCTCCAGTCACCCATGGGTACACACTTCTGGACTTTGGATAATCGCTGGACTGCTCCTCCTTCTCCTCATGCGCCACCATGATGACCGTTACAAGAGTTAGGCCTTTGTTTCAGGTATACCCCCAGTGGTAATTTTTTTCGCCCATTCTTTGCAGAATGGACATTACAACGACAGGAGACCCGCTCCTTTGCAATGGGAACAATGTTTTGAGGCCCTCATGCACGTCTCTATGCAGGGACAACGTGGAGCCTCCCAATTTTTGGCTGCCCTGCCAAAGGGCTATACTATAATACACCCACTTCCTGACAATGGACACTTAATGTTTTGAGGCCCTCATGCACGTCCCTATCCAGGGACAACGTGGAGCCTCCCAATTTTTGGCTGCCCTGCCAAAGGGCTATACTACAAAAGACCCACTTCCTGACAATGGACACTTAATGTTTTGAGGCCCTCATGCACGTCTCTATCCAGGGACAACGTGGAGCCTCTCAATTTTTGGCTGCCCTGCCTAAGGGCTATACTATAATACACCCACTTCCTGACAATGGACACTTAATGTTTTGAGGCCCTCATGCACGTCTCTATCCAGGGACAACGTGGAGCCTCCCAATTTTTGGCTGCCCTGCCAAAGGGCTATACTACAAAAGACCCACTTCCTGACAATGGACACTTAATGTTTTGAGGCCCTCATGCACGTCTCTATCCAGGGACAACGTGGAGCCTCCCAATTTTTGGCTGCCCTGCCTAAGGGCTATACTATAATACACCCACTTCCTGACAATGGACACTTAATGTTTTGAGGCCCTCATGCACGTCTCTATCCAGGGACAACGTGGAGCCTCCCAATTTTTGGCTGCCCTGCCAAAGGGCTATACTATAATACACCCACTTCCTGACAATGGACACTTAATGTTTTGAGGCCCTCATGCACGTCTCTATCCAGGGACAACGTGGAGCCTCCCAATTTTTGGCTGCCCTGCCAAAGGGCTATACTACAAAAGACCCACTTCCTTCCAATGGGCACTTCAGGTTTACAGGCCCTCATGCACGTCTCTATCCAGGGACAACGTGGAGCCTCCCAATTTTTGGCTGCCCTGCCTAAGGGCTATACTATAATACACCCACTTCCTGACAATGGACACTTAATGTTTTGAGGCCCTCATGCATGTCTCTATCCAGGGACAACGTGGAGCCTCCCAATTTTTGGCTGCCCTGCCAAAGGGCTATACTACAAAAGACCCACTTCCTTCCAATGGGCACTTCAGGTTTACAGGCCCTCATGCACGTCTCTATCCAGGGACAACGTGGAGCCTCCCAATTTTTGGCTGCCCTGCCAAAGGGCTATACTACAAAAGACCCACTTCCTTCCAATGGGCACTTCAGGTTTACAGGCCCTCATGCACGTCTCTATCCAGGGACAACGTAGAGCCTCCCAATTTTTGGCTGCCCTGCCTAAGGGCTATACTATAATACACCCACTTCCTGACACTGGACACTTAATGTTTTGAGGCCCTCATGCACGTCTCTATCCAGGGACAACGTGGAGCCTCCCAATTTTTGGCTGCCCTGCCTAAGGGCTATACTACAATAGACCCACTTCCTTACAATGGGCACTTCAGGTTTACAGGCCATCATGCACGTCTGTATGCAGGGGCATTGGTGAACCTCACAATTTTGGACTGCCCTGGCAAAGGAAAATACTACAAAGACTCAGTTCCTCAAAATGGGCACATTAGACTCAGAGGCCTTTATGTACGTCTCTTCTCAGGGACATCGGAGTGCCACACAATGTTTTACGTAAAATCTTTCATGTATTGATCTCAAAAAGTAACATACATTAGCTCTATCTCACTATTGGGTATGTGCCCTTAACATTTCCGCTATGAAAAATCATTTTGGTGTCATTTTGGAAGGTTTTCTGGTGAGTCCGTAAAAATGGCGTAAAACGTGGACAAAATTATTCACAGCTGTGACTTTTGAGTGATAAATGCTTCAAGGGGTCTTCCCCATGCTGTTGCCATGTCATTTGAGCACTCTTCGGAGACTTTTGTGCCATTTTTAGGGTTTCTACATGCTGCCGGTGGTCATTTCACAAAAATACTCGGGTCTCCCATAGGATAACATTGGGCTCGGTGCTCGGGCCGAGTACACGAGTATCTTGGGAGGCTCGGCCCGAGCTTCGAGCACCCGAGCTTTTTAGTACTCGCTCATCACTACTAATAAACCTAAAAAATAAAAATAAATTGAATAAAAATCATGAATGTTGTGTTATAACAGGAAATTCGGTGTAAGAATGAATATCCGGGATGAGAGTTCAGCGAATGAGTTATAGAAATTGTTACAAAAAGGAGTGTACGGTTTATGCGTAAATTTTCAGAATGCGTACATGAAAATTATATGTATGTGAGAATGTCCCCCATGCTTTGTAAAAAGTTATTTATGAAAATGTAAATAAAATATATAAAAATGCCTAATTATTTATAATTTATGAGAAAGATATATATGTATGGAAGAATGTTATAAGGTGTCCAAGAACCATAAAGAAAAAGGGTGCATATATAATGTTAGAGGTCTAGAGTTCCACCAGGCTATATCACCCCTAAAGAAATAGAAAGAAGACCTTACTACCTGTGTACCCCAAAAAAAGCTATATTTCTTAGCCAGGATTATGGTGGAGATATGCACAAGTGAAATAAGAATATAAAGTAATACAATAAGATTATAAAACCAATATGTGTGCATTCATGCACCACCCGGTACGCTACCCTTGCCAAATTGTTCACTCTAGATCCCCACACGATCCATGAAGCCGTTCCCCCGGTCACACCGCCTGCTGCCGGTTCCCACTCATCCCTGGGGGAGTTAGGCGAGTGGTATCGAGAGCTACATGTCGGCACTGATGATACCCCCATACACCACAAGGAAGGGGTATACCGGGTGGTACAGGAGTATGAGCGGGTTTTTAGCAAGCACCCTCTAGATTTTGGGCAGATTAAAGGGGTTCAACACCACATCCCTACCGGTACACACTCCCCTATTAAAGAGAGATACAGGCCTATTCCCCCTGCGCACTACCAATGCGCCAAAGACATGTTGAGGAACATGAAGGAGGCAGAGGTTATTAGGGACAGCTGTAGTCCCTGGGCCGCTCCGTTGGTGCTGGTTAAGAAGAAGGATGGCACCATGCGGATGTGTGTGGATTACCGGAAGATTAACCAGATAACGCATAAGGATGCTTACCCTCTGCCCCGCATCAAAGAGTCCCTGGCCTCGCTGAGAACCGCTAACTACTTCTCCACCCTTGACCTCACCAGCGGGTACTGGCAGGTGGCCGTGGCACCGGAAGACCGAGAGAAGACTGCCTATGGGACCGTTTTGCTGTACTTGGATGATGTGATTGTGTACTCACAGACGTATGAAGCCCACCTGGAGCACCTAGCCGAGGTGTTCGCGTCCCTTGCCAAGTATGGGATGAAGTTGAAGCCCTCAAAGTGTCATCTGCTGAAACCCAGAGTGCAGTACCTAGGACATGTGGTTGGTGCGGAAGGTGTCGCCCCCAACCCCGAGAAGATCACCGCCATCCAAGACTGGCCGAGACCGACCACAGTGAGGGAAGTGAGGCAGTTTCTGGGCCTGGTGGGATATTACCGTCACTTCATTAAGGGGTACACAAAGATGGCTGCCCCCATGCAAGACCTCCTCGTAGGACAGACCAAGGGTGGTAGATCCCTAGTAGCCCCATTGGTGTGGGAAGAAAAGCATGAGGAATCCTTCCGCCAGCTGAGAACAGCCCTGACCGGAGAGGAAATCCTAGCGTACCCTGACTACAGCCGCCCATTCATCCTCTACACCGACGCCAGCAATGTGGGCTTGGGGGCTGTTCTATCCCAGGTCCAAGACAGAAGGGAAAAGGTAATAGCTTATGCTAGCCGAAAACTCCGACCGACTGAGAGGAACCCTGAGAACTACATCTCCTTCAAGCTTGAGCTCTTGGCACTGGTGTGGGCTATCACCGAGCGTTTCCGCCATTACCTGGCAGCAGCCAAGTTCACCGCGTACACAGACAATAACCTGCTGACCCATCTAGATACGGCCAAGCTGGGCGCGTTGGAGCAGCGGTGGGTGACCAGGTTAGCCAACTACGATTTCACCATCAAGTACCGGGCCGGCCGTACCAACGTCAATGCCAATGCACTCTCCCGGATGCCCCACCTGTCGGAAGAGGGGCCAGAGGATGATGACCTCGAAGAGATCGAGTTGCCTGCATTTCACCGGCCATTCACTGAGAAGGTGCACGTCTACCAACAACGGGTGAACCTGGATCCGCTGCCCCGACAGGACTGGCAGGAAGCTCAGGACCAGGCACCTGCTGTCCGCCTGGTCAAGACTCTAGTGGAACAGGGTTCTGCTGGGATAGACCCTGCTGCCCCTGCCGAAGCCCAACGTCTGTGGCAAGAACGGACCCGGCTATACCTACACCAGGGGAAGTTGTATCGCGAGCTGATTAATCCAAAGACTCACGAGAAGATCCGCCAGCTGGTGATTCCCCAGGCTAAAGTGCCCACCGTCCTGCAAGCATACCATGATGGTGCAGTGCACTTCGGGTGGAAGAAGCTAGAGATGTTGTTAAGAGAGCGGTTCTATTGGAGTGGAATGCGGGAATCTGTGGAGGCCTGGTGCCGAGAATGTGGCCCTTGCGCATTGAGAAGGAAGGACGAGGCCAGCCAGAAGGCACCCCTACACCCGATCATTACACACCAACCGCTGGAGCTGGTTCCCCTTGACCATGTAAAGCTCACCCCCAGCCGAAGTGGGTACACCTACGCTCTGACCATCGTAGACCACTACTCGAGGTTCCTGGTGGTTGTCCCAGTTAAGGACTTAACCGGCCGCACCGCTGCTAAGGCTTTCCAAGCTTATTTCTGTTGACCGCATTGGTACCCGGAGAGGGTGCTTACCGACCAGGGTCCGGCCTTTGAAGCAGAGGTATTCCAGGAATTCTGCCAGTTGTACGGCTGCAAGAAAATCCGGACCACGCCTTACCACGCCCAAACCAATGGCATTTGTGAAAAGATGAACCACTTGGTCCTGGGCCTCCTCAAGACGTTACCACTGGAAGAGCGGAACCTGTGGCTGGAGAAGCTACCTGACCTGGTCGATATGTACAACAACATCCCTTCCAGCTCTACGAAATGCACTCCAGCATACCTGATGAGAGCTCGTCCCGGCCGGCTACCAGTGGATCTGGAAATGGGCTTGGAAGCTTCAGAAGCACTCCTGTCGACAGCTGAATGGGACACTCGGCGGAGGACACAGTACCGACAGGTCCAGGAGTATGTTGAAAAGAACTTGTGCCGGAGTCGGGGACAACAGGAGCAGTGCTTCAACAAGAAGGCGCCTGCCGGTTCCTTCCAACCTGGGGATGTAGTGCTGAAGCGGAAAAGAAGGGCCCACAAGCTGGATGATCAATGGGAAAAAACCCCGTATGTAGTCCAGCCCACAGGATGGGAGAATGGGAAGGCCTACCAGATCAGCCGTGACCAGGGGGGGACTTTGGCCACGGTTTCCCGAGACCACCTGAAGAAGTGCCCACCAGCATTGAGAGTAGCGGATGAGGCTCCAGTTCCCAGTCCAGTGGAGAAGGAAAAAGAGGTAATCCACACCATGATGGGTGATTTTCCAGCAGACTGGCCTACACAGAACGGTGCGGTGATCCTTCCAGTGATACTGTTCCCACAACCCGTGGATGAAGAAATGATGGAAACGGTTAACCGCGAGCCAGTGCCCAGGGATGTACCTGTACCCAGCTCCCCTACGCCTCCGCCTGCCCCACATGATAGCAGGGAGGAGGAACTGACTGTTCCCTCTGCCCCACTGCCTGTCACCACTGACACCGGACCCCGAAGGTCCACTCGCTCCAACCTAGGTAGACCCCCACTTAGGTACAGGGAAACTACTCTTTAAAAGGGGGGGGCTTTATGTGTTGAGTGTACCAGTTTGAAAGTTTTAAATGATAAGTAAAGATGATCAACCTCTATAAATCACTTGTAAGGCTACATCTGGAATATGGGAACCAGTTTTGGGCTCCACATTTTAAAAAGGACATTCAGAAGTTAGAGTCAGTTCAAAGGTGGGCAACTAGACTACTACAAGGAATGGAAGGCCTCCCATATGATGACAAGTTGAAAAAGTTATTAAGTGATTATTGGCTGCAATGGGGCTTTCTGGCTGGTGCCAGCCTCTCTTCTTAGCACACAGGAACCACAATCCCTACACCATGCTTCAATGGATTCTCTCATCCCAGCCCAGTAAAACTACATATTTTACACAGTCATAAGCAGCCCATGGGCATTCACCTGCATTCAAACCAATAACAGCTCATAGACCAGACAATCCATCTACCACTGGACCAAAGACAGGAAGTTAAATCCACTGCCTGCGGTAACCAACTTAATCCTATAGGCTACTCACACAACAAACCCAACAGAAAGGAAAAAAACATGGCTTCGATTATCCATCCAATGAAAACGCATAACCATTGTGAGCCATTGGACAATGCAATTGGACACATGGTGACATGGTGCACGGCCCAATGAATCAAGTCTTTACTTCATATTCACGGTTTAAGCCCTTGGGTTCTAATGTGCCCAGAGTACATATCCAGAAAGATTCTCTTTCTTTGAGCTAAACACAAGTCAACAATACATTGTAAGCAGATTCTATTACCAGTCCCACACCATTTTGTGACGCATAATCACACAGTGATCCAATTAAGATTCCAAGTCATCGAACATGTCCAAGCCATACGTAGAGGAGGCAATAGAATTAGGAAGCTCAAAGAAAGGGAATCTTTCTGGATATATACTCTGGGCACATTGGAACCCAAAGGCTTAAACCATGAATATGAAGTACAGACTTGATTCATTGGGCCATGCATGGACATAATGGACATAATTCTAATAGGCAGGACAGGTAATAAGGAGCACAAGGGATATGCTAAAATGTGTTGTGTGACAAGACAGACACAGGAAAGGAGATGATAACAGGTGTAGGGACCAACAAGGTGAGACAAGGGGTATCAGGATAGGGTCAAGTAGGTATGAATGTAGTAATGGGGCAGGCATAGAGAATTGTATGCGAATGTGAATTACAATAAGTCACTAAGGAAAGGAATATGTGAGTGTGTGCCTAATGTAAACTAATATTGTACTGGCAAAATTATAGATGGAAAGGGAGAAGGGGAGAGGGGAGAGAGGAGGCTGTAATTGACTACAAGGGTATGAGTTATGAGTGATCATAGGGATAGTGCTACATAAGTGGAAATACCTATGGAGGACCGGATGTGTAAGCGCATACCTTATACAAACCTATAGAGTGCTGATGGGTGAGAGTGTGATGTTAGATATAAGACATCCTATAGTGAATAGTGAGCCGTAATCAAGTGCAACAGGGATATTTCACGTGACTATGGGAACCTGGAAGGTAAAGAAAGGGGAGAAAAAACTGTTAGACAAGGTAATCAGACAAACATGACAAATAAAAAACAAGGAAGAATGGAACTCCATACATACTGGAGCCATATATAGTGTGAACACGAAAAAGAACCGGGCGTTAGAAAAAATGTGCACGGCCCAATGAATCAAGTCGGTTCTTCATATTCATGGTTTAAGCCCTTGGGTTCCAACGTGCCCAGAGTATATATCCAGAAAGATTCCCTTTCTTTGAGCTTCCTAATTCTATCGCCTCCTCTGCGTATGGCTGGGACATGTTCGATGACTTGGAATCTTAATTGGGCCACTGTGCGATTATGCGTCACAAAATGGTGTGGGACTGGTAATAGAATCTGCTTACAACGTATTGTTGACTTGTGCTTAGCACAAAGAAAGGGAATCTTTCTGGATATGTACTCTGGACACATTAGAACCCAAGGGCTTAAACCGTGAATATGAAGTACAGACTTGATTCATTGGGCCGTGCACCATGTCACCATGTGTGCAATTGCATTGTCCAATGGCTCACAATGGTTATGCGTTTTCATTGGATGGATAATCGAAGCCATGTTTTTTTCCTTTCTCTTGGGTTTGTTGTGTGAGTAGACTATAGGATTAAGTTAGTTACCGCAGGCAGTGGATTTAGCTTCCTGTCTTTGGTCCAGTGGTAGATTGATTGTTTGGTCTATGAGCTGTTATGGGTTTTAATCCAGGTGAATGCCCATGGGCTGCTTATAACTGTGTGAAATATGTAGTTTTACTGGGCTGGGATGAGAGAATCCATCGAAGCATGGTGTAGGGATTGTGGTTCCTGTGTGCTAAGAAGAAAGGCTGGCACCAGCCAGAAAGCCCCATTACAGCCAATAATCAACCGCTAGCCGCTGGAACTCGTTGCTCTAGATCATGTCAAACTCACACCAAGCAGGAATAGATACATTAGCCCACCATCCCACCCAAAGAGCAACTTCTGCTGCGCAGCTGGCTTTCTAGGCAGCAGCGCTATCGTGATGTCAGCGGGGGACATTGTGACAAGCCAGTGTTCCGTCACTTCATGTTGTGCACTGTTCAAACGGAAAATACATCAACAGGCAGACTACAGAAAAGCTTACTAACAAAGGTTAGAGAGGGGCTTTCTCAGAGGGCTTTTTACAGTTTGTCTATTCCCAATTAGCCGTTTAAGTATGCTTAATGAAAGTACTAATTCTTTCATAGGCCGCCCATTCTTAGTATTTGACGTTCCTTTTATTGCGGTATCAGGCTTCGCAGCAGGTTGCAAAACATTCATCACCCATGACTGTCCCCAATTGGGCTCAGAAGCTAAATGTCTATCATGACCTCTCTTTTTGAAAGTCCAAGAGCAAGCAAACTCTTCCTCCAGGAGAGGGAGCCAACAGATCACTAAAGACATCATCATTGCTCAAAGAAAACACCGAAAAACAATGGAAGCTTTAATTGGAGTGGAATCTGATAGACAGCACCTGATGCCAAGTCTGCATCTTCTAACACCTGCAGTCACTGCAGCAGCTGAATCCAATGTGTCCAAAAGGGATCTATTCTATTCAATTGCAAATGATCTAGATAAGACTGAGAATAAGATACTGCACGGGACATAGCAGAGTTGGTCAAGTTGAGTGGAGATGAGTTTGCTATTTGGCACAGCTTTTGCATCAATAAAGCAAGTAAAAGGTGTGAAAGATAAAACAAAGGGTGAAAGTGTGAAAAGTGAATTGGCCAAATTGAGGTGCATATAAAGTTTTTGCTTTCTTTCAATTCACTAATGGGGCTCATTTGAATCAGGTGAATTGAGTTCTGCTTTTGGAAACTGGGTTAAGAAGGGGTGCACCGGTCCTGGAGGTACTGCAATACCAGGTCAATGCGTGGAGTGGACAGAGCAAGATTTTTTCCATCTCCTTGTTCTAAAAATCCATTTAATATATGGTCCCCAGAGAGGGGACGTATCAGATATTAAACTGATAAGAACAGATTTAATTTTTTTTTTTTTCTGTTTATCAGTAGGACTTCAAAATAACAAAGGTGATCGCCTCCCGTTGCCTGGGAACCGTCCAGGCACAAGAGGGCTATGTGTCACCAGAAGGCGCACACACTTCCTCAAGGCCGGCAGACGTGCAATCCCAGGCACCTTCCAGTACCGACCAAGGTAGCGTCCTCCGAAACTACACTTAATCTTAGCCAAAAGGCCGAGAAGCTATAACCCGAATTGGTTACGGCCTTGAGTGGCACCCTGGCCTATACCGGACACATCTTAGGGAGAGGGAGACAAACCCACGCCTACAGAAGACATTTTGTCACCCAAGCCAACCCTTGAAAAGGCTGTTTTGCAGAGCAAAAACAAGAAGAATGATGCTTTTTGCAGCCGCCGCCCACTGCAATTAATCTGAATAACTCCTCCTCCTCCAAGCACCTCCCCCTTGCAGTCTTTCCAATTCATGATACAAAAAGACGGACGGACAGGACAGGACAGGACAGGCTGCCTGACTTTCCGTCACTGCCACCCTTTGCCATCCTTGCCCGTAGAAAGCCCTTTCATCATCCCCAAACCCTAATCTTTTCCCTTCCCTTCCCAGCTGCGTCTCACTCCCTTTCATTAGGAAGTGAGCGCAGCCTTTTCTCCGTTCTGCACATGCGCGACGTTAAACACAAATGCGCAGGCGTGCGTTCCATTAGCCTCACTGCATTCCACTCCCATACAGGAAGTGGGCGCAGCTATTACTACGGTCGCACATAAAAGAACCCACGGCCACCACTGCACACAGCTGACTCCACCACAGGACACCCACTTCTACACCAACGCAGGTAAGACAGGATCGGCACCTCTATGCTCCCGTTACAATCAGGCTCAGTCACCATGTGATAACGCTCTCAACTCTTTAGTTGCAGGCTCCCCTTGCTTCACCTCCACTGGCTGTGCTGCCATTTCCTCTCCCACCTGGAAGGTATACTTTATTCCACTATTTTCCTGTTTCTCTCTTCCCCCTTTTCCCATAACCTACTTTTATCTGCATTTGTGGGGTATCTATATGCTATTTACATCATAGTTTTATTCATTAATATGGAAGGGAAGAGTGCCCATGAGAGTGTTGAACTGCGGAGAGCAAGAGATTAAGCTGCTCCGATTTGCCACCATTGATAAGCTGTTCTCAGTAGATACACATGCTATCCAAACAGCAGCATCCACCATTGCTTCAGCCCACCCATTCAGTGACAGCTCACCAAGTCAGCCAGAGGAGTGGTGTAAGGAATTACACGTAGGCACTGACTCCACACCTTCACATCACAAGAAGGGGGTCTACAGGCTAGTGCAAGAATACGAGCAAGTCTTCAGCAAACATCCGCTAGACTTTTGAAGAATAAAAGGGGTCAAACACTACATCCCCACAAGTGCACACCCACCCATCAAAGAGAGATATAAGCCAAAACTACCTGCACATTACCAGTGTACCAAGGACATGTTGAGCAACATGAAGGAGGCTGGGGTTATCCGTGACAGTTGTAGCCTCTGGGCAGCTCCGTTGGTCCTGTTAAAGAAGAAGGACAGCACCACTCCCCTGTATTGAGGAATAGCTAGCTGCATTGAGAACTGCAAATTATTTTTCTACCCTTGATCTCACTAGTCGCTATTGGCAAGTGTCCGTTGCTGAGGCAGACCGGGAGAAGACCGCCTTTGCCACCCCGATGGGTCTCTGCGAGTTCAAAAGCATGCCCTTCGAGCTGTGCAATTTGCCAGGAACCTTCCAGAGGCTGATGGAATGCTGCTTGGGACACCGAAACTTTGAAACGGTACTGCTATACCTTTATGATGTTATTGTTTATTCTAAAGCAAACAAGATTTTAGGGTGTATAAAAAGGGAGATTAGATCCGGTGATCCCAACGTATTGTTAACCCTCTATAAATCACTTGTAAGGCCACATCTGGAATATGGGGTAAAGTCCTGAGCAGGTTGATAACCATTGGTTTGAGCATGGTAGGGTGTAGTGCGCATCTTCCTGCATCGGTAAAAGCTGCAGAAGTCCTTGAAGATTTCCGCTTCAAAGGCAGTGCCTTGATCTGTGAGGACTCTCTCTGAGTAGCCATGAGGTCTGCATAAGTGTGCTTGGAAGACCTTCGCTGCAGTATGGGCCATTAGATCTTTGACTTGTACCACAACCATAAATCTCGAGTAGTTGTCTACCATCGTAAGTGCATACGTGAGCTCGCCTCGATATTCTGCAACAAAACTCCCTTTTTCGATTTCAGTTTCAGCAAACACTCCTCTTCCTGTAGAAAATATTTATCATTACCTAAGACAGTCATTCTAATGCATGACAATATTAAGGCAATTTAGTTAAAACTTGTTTTAACTCACCTTTAAGGGGATTGATGTATTTCATGGTCAATCCAGGTTTGTCAGGGATGGCACTGACATAATGTATGGCGTCTTTTTCGGGCGTTATCCTTTGCCTTTTCATTGTGAAAATCCAGTTGCCTATATCAAAGCAAATTCTACTACTTGTAAAGTATGCAGAAAATGAAATGTAGAACATATAACATCAACTGCTTAGGAACGCATCATAGGTTAGTACTTAAAAGGATATTGTCATGTTCTAGTCATAATGCAAGCTGGACATTTTTCATGTTACCCTGTAATCGCCGGCCTGTTCTAATGCTCACAAGCCAAGATATAGGCTCAGCTGCTAAGGCTTCCCTCTGCCTTCTGAATGAAACTTGAATATGTCTGGCTCACTGTGTATATAGCAGGTGCTCAGAAAAAATAAGAGTCAATTCAATAGAAATAGCTCTGGCACACTATAGTGATCAATAACGTAAGAAAAGAACTCTTGGAATGCTGAAAATTCTTTATTTGTGCAAAAGGATAATTCATCCAACGTTTCGACCTTGTTTTTAGGTCTTTATCAAGGATAAAGTTATCTAAGATCATAAAGGGTTACAAAACCATATAAACACGTAATTAGTACATAGTACAACATAACAGTACAATATATTGCTACTTGAGAGTACAATGGGTCAAATAACCATGATGCACATACAAAAAATTTTTCCAAAGCCATAGTGAAAACATTTGTACTGAGGAAAGAAAATTTCCACATGACCTATCTGGAGAAACATTCTGGATCAAACAACCAAAAATAGTCAAGCAGGTAAATACACACCTATATGGATAACAGGATGATATGTGTTCAATTGTATAGCGTCATTGCCATTAAGGTACAAATGGAAAACTTGCAATCCTATATAGTGAAGGAAATGAACACATATCATATCAAAGAACACAGGAACATGGGTGTGAGAAAAACCTCAATGTTTATACTTTGTTCTTTATAATGGTGTGAACATGTATATGTCTCAGTACCTTATGCACTTGAGAATTCTAGTGAGTAGATGATGAAAGCCTATTTCAGAACTGGAATCGGTAAATAATTGTAGGTGGAATCTAAATGAAAAGATGGTACAAGTGTTATCATGACACGTGGGCTATAACACAATGGACCGTGTGACAAAGAAGAAAGGAGAGAAAGAAGAGGAAGAAAATGCAACTACCTGTAACATTACGTGATAGTCACTGGTAAGTATCACTTGACAATTCAAGTGAAAAAGGATTCCTTTATTAAAGGGTTCTCAGTCGCCTCAGGATCATGAAATACTAGGGTAAATGATATGAGAATGGGTAAGAAGCACCACTAAAGGAAATATGAGATGCAGGACATATATCTATAAACCCCTGAACTACATGATAGAAATAAAAAGAAGAAAAAAGAAAAAAAAGAAGAAAGAAGAAGAACACATAGAATGCGGAAAGAGAATGGGTACAACTACCTGAGTTACTGCAGGGAGGCCCCTGGTTGGTATTGTGAGGGTTAGTGGAATTCCTTCACTGAAGGGTTCTCAGTTGCCTCAGGTTCGTGAAAAATGCTATAGACAAATAATGCCCGGAGAAAAGGGGTTCATATACAGCGAATAATGGTAATACAAGGTACATGTGTCACATGTAATAGTATATATATATATATTGTACTAAGCTCTACACCAGAAATAGAAAGTAGTCCATCTGCCTTCTGTCTAGGTGCCCTGAGTTATGTCCTGTAAACTGTCACAGCGACCCAGACACACATGTGTAGTAGGGGAATATCCCTGCTGAGATGCCAGTGCTAGAGCACACGTTTGCTGTGGAGTTGAACGCTATGTGAGCAGTTCTTACCTTCAATGAGCAGAAGTCTCTTTTTTCAGATTTCAATATCTCTGTGGGTATCTGGCAGAAATATGGAATACTCTTTACTGCTAAGACCCTGTACACCACTCCCACTAAAGGGGGCTTTACACGCTGCGACATCGCTAATGCGGAGTCGTTGGGGTCACGGAATTTGTGACGCACATCCGGCCGCATTAGCGATGTTGCTGCGTGTGACACCGATGAGCGATTTTGCATCGTTGCAAAAACGTGCAAAATCGCTCATCGGTGACATGGGTCTCCATTCTCGATTATCGTTACTGCAGCAGTAACGATGTAGTTCGTCGCTCCTGCGGCAGCACACATTGCTCCGTGTGACACCGCAGAAACGAGGAACCTCTCCTTACCTGCCTCAAAGCCGCTATGAGGAAGGAAGGAGGTGGGCGGGATGTTCCGGCCACTCATCTCCGCCCCTCCACTGCTATTGGGCGGTCGCTCAGTGACGTTGCTGTGACGCCGCACGAACCGCCCCCTTAGAAAGGAGGCGGTTCGCCGGTCACAGCGACGTCGCCGGGCAGGTAAGTATGTGTGACTGGTTCTGTTCGGTGTTGTGCAGCATGGGCAGCAATTTGCCCGTGTCGCGCAACAGATGGGGGCGGGTACCCACACTAGCGATATCAGGACCGATATCGCAGTGTGTAAAGTAGCCTTTAGTCACATGACCAAGACTGTATCTGTGTCCCTACAACACACTTGAGACAAATGTGTGTGTGAGCCTGCATTGTGGGGTATATATAATATATTATAGAGCTGGGAAGGATCATTCTAAGCAGTGAGCTGTTCCAGTATTTGTAGGAAAATACCCAGTAGAAGCCTCAAACACAGCACCAATACCTCCCATCAGTATCCCACCACAGTGCCATGTAACCCATGCCCTACACTCCCATCTACACCAATACTATACAGGCACAAACTAGTATATCTGACTAAAAACCCCCAAAATATGAAGAACGGCCTATAGTTGAGTGTGGATATAAAATCTATGTGAGCAGAGCTAGAATAGAAATCACTGATCGCATTGAAGTCATTCTGACCATAAATCACCATGATATCAAGGTGAGGAGTTGTGTGTTACTGCTGGGAGGAAAGGGTTAACAGTGGAATATTAAGGTGCATTTCTGTGTGCAGTGTTACTAGTCAATGTACAAATTGTCTCTCCAGTAAAGGAGACAAACTCTAGCACAGCGCCACCTATTGGAAGTAGCGATCCTAAAAGTCACAAGTGGATTTTCAACAATCCATTGCAATATGACTCAGGATATATAAGCCAGATCAGAATCCCAATTTGCAGACACGGTGTTTCGGGGTGCTTGCCCCTCGTCAGTGCAAAGTATGGGGGTGTCAATGTAGTCATTGTAACAATTCAGTATGAGCTGCTCTTGGTGCCGGGGGAGGGAGATGCTCTCCTGAGCAAGATAGATGGGGAATGAACATGATATCTATATAGTGTAAGGCAGGGGGTCTCAAACTCGGCTGGGTGTATGGGCCGCACAGAGGAAAAAAATAATGTGGGGGGCTGCATTCTTTGCAGGACAAAGTGACATTTTTATTGGTACCATATATATATTTTTTTTTCACACACCTTTGGATGACTGATTTTCAACATTTTTCACTTGTTTATTATAACAAATGTGCACATTCTTTGGTTAAATCTAAAAAAAAAAAATTGATGTTAAAAAAAAGTTATGCCTTATTTTGTTTTTTTTACAGTTTATCCCTTTCTTTTAACTAATAGTGTTACAATTATGACGCTAGCGTTTTGTGAAGGGAATGCTTTGCCTACTTCCGTGACTATGGCCTTCCAGAACTGCTGCATTTTGGCTGACCTCTCCGCCTCGGGAATAAGAGACATAAAGTTCTCCTTGTAGCGTGGGTCTAACAGTGTTACCAACCAGTAATGATTGTCGGCCAAGATGTTCTTAACGCGAGGGTCACGAGACAGGCAGCTTACCATAAAGTCATCCATGTGCGCCAGACTCTTAACAGCCATCACTTCAATATCCAGACCAACACGATGACTGAACATGCTGTCCTCCTCCTTCTCCTCCTCCTCCTCCTCATCTACCCTGTCCTCTGGCCAGCCACGCTGAACTGAGCATATGACTGGTATGCATGTCATATCCTCAATTTGGTCGGAGAGTTGCTCCATGTCTTCATCTTCCTCCTCGTCATAGTCCTCCACTGCACGTTGTGATGAGACGAGGCTGGGCTGTGTGTTATCACCCACACCCACTACTGTTTCTTGCTCCAACTCATCGTGTTCCGCCTGCAATGCATCATGTTTGGTTTTGAGCAGAGACCGTTTTAGAAGGCAGAGAAGCGGTATGGTGACGCTAATAATGGCGTCATCGCCGCTCACCATCTTGGTGGAGTCCTCAAAGTTTTGGAGGATGGTACATAGGTCGGACATCCATCTCCACTCCTCAGGTGTTATGTGTGGAGTTTGACCCATTTCCCGATGGCTTAGGTGATGCAGGTACTCAACAACTGCCCTCTTCTGCTCACATATCCTGATCAACATGTGCAGAGTTGAATTCCAATGCGTGGGGACATCACACACCAGTCTGTGAGCCGGAAGATGCAAATGACGCTGAAAGCCGGCAAGGCCGGCTGAAGCAGTAGGTGACTTTCGAAAATGTGCAGACAGGCGGCGAACTTTTACCAGCAGATCAGACAGCTCTGGGTATGAGTTTAGAAACCGCTGAACCACGAGGTTGAGCACATGGGCCACGCATGGAACATGTGTCAGCTGGCCTCGCCTCAAAGCCGCCACCAGGTTCCGGCCATTGTCACACACAACCTTTCCTGGCTTTAGGTTCAGAGGTGTGAGCCAGTGATCTGCATGCTGTTTTAGAGCTGTCCACACCTCTTCTGCATTGTGGGGTTTGTCACCTATGCAGATTAGCTGCAGCACAGCCTGTTGCCGCTTCGCCGAGGCAGTGCTGCAGTGCTTCCAGCTTGGGACTGGTGTGGAGGGTAAAGTGGATGAGGATGCGCAGGAGGAGGAGGAGGCTGAAGAGCATGACATTCCGGAGCTGTAGAGTGTGGGTGAAACCCTGACTGAGGTAGGGCCTGCAAACCTTGGTGTGGGAAGGACTTGTTCCGTTCCTCGCTCAAACTGGGTCCCAGCTGGGCTGGGCTGGGTCCCTACCCGGCTGGGTAGGGCGTTGTGGGGGGTTTGTCTATCTCCGTTTGAGGTGAGTTTGTTTAAGTTAGCCTTTTCTTTGGCGTTTTTTGGAGCCCTGCGGGTTGGGGAGTTGGTATCGCCCAGTAAGGCGTTCCCCGGGGGCTTGGATTGGGGTGACATTATGTCAGTGGAAAACGGAGTTGAATTTTGGATTAGGAAATCGAAAACTGATCAGAGAGGTGTGGGTAGACTAGTCCGTTTGGGGATGGTTGTGGCATCTGATATGTGCCCGTTCAAGTGTCTCGGGAATTTTCAACAGATCCGTCCGAAGGTGGATGGCCCCTTATTACATATATCTTTTTATCGAGATACCAATTTGTGAGTGTTTTTAGGGCATGTTTGAAGTCGTTGGGGTTAGATCCGAAGTCTTTCGGATTGGGGCAGCGACGGAGGCCTCTATATGCGGCCTACCGGAGGAGACAGTTAAGCAGATTGGTAGGTGGAAGTCGCAGCGCTTTAAGTCGTATGTACGTCCCCAGGTGGTTGTTGGCAATTGAGGGGAAAAGGGGGGGGGTATTAGGGTATTAGGGTAGCAATGGGGGGGGTGAGAGTGTGTGTTTTTTGTCAATTTGGTTTGGTGAGGCAATAAAATGGTGTCGTCTGTACATTTTGTATTGCAGAAGCACCCCCCCTTCCTTCCCTGGTCTGGATCCTTGGCCACTCTTATGTGTATTGGGGAGCCCGACGAGCGGACGCGAGATGGAACTGGAGACAGCTAGGTTTTGAGAAGGACCTGGCTCTCGTGCGATGGCTCGGTGTTCGGGGGTTAGGGTGCAGGAGGTGCATAGATACGCCCGGTTGGACAGACCTCCTGACATCTTAGTGTTGCATGCCGGGGGGAATGATTTGGGTGGGCGTCCTTTTCGAATCTTGATAAAGGACATCAAACATGATTTGTTACGGTTATGGGCGTCGTTTCCAGGTCTAACGATAGTCTGGTCAGAGATAGTAGCGAGAAAGAGTTGGCAGAAAGCGCGGTCAGTTGACAGGTTGAACAAGGCGCGGGCGAAGGTTAATAGGGCGATCTCGAAGTTTGTTAGTCGGAACGGGGGTATAGCAATACGGCATGTTGAGTTGGAAAGGACGGAAGAGGAATTTTGGTTGGCTGACGGGGTACACCTTAATGCGGTGGGAACTGACTTATGGGCTCTTGGCTTGCAGGGAGGTATTGAGAGGGCCCTTTGCTTGCGGGGGGTCTCAGGCACTTGAAGGGTTTCAAGGTGCCTTCGTTGTGGTGTTGTTTATTGGTGGGTCCTTGAAGTTGGTTTAAAATTGGTTCGGGGATTCATCCGGGTATGGATCCCCTCATTGGCAGAATTGATGGTCCCCTGGTGATTTTGGGGGGGAACCCCGACGGGGTATGTCGGGGCCCCTGGGGGTGTGGTTGGGGTTGACGGAGGATTAACCCTTATAATTTGGTGCTCCTGAGCCAGTGTGGGTAACGGCTGGGAGCAAGTTGAGGTTTTTTATTGCTCGGTTATGGGAATCACCAGGGTTTTGGTAGCTTCAAGGACCTTACCACATTGCAAATTTAATTGGTTATGTATTCTTGTTAATAAAATGGCTGCTATGGCCAAAATTATCCAAAGATAAATTTGTGTCTGTGTAATTACTTTTAAATAAGAAATGGGAATGGAGGTGTGGGGTATGAAAGGAAGACCGGAGTCAACAATTCCAGGGTCAAGCATGTTTATTTGCGTAAGCTTCGTTCCAGGGTAGAAAGGGTAAGAGTGCCTTTCAGAATTCGAAGTGGTCAGACTGTACGGACCACCAAGAACTGCAGGAGAGCTTGAACATCTTCCCATGGATTTGCGACATCCTCCCTCATCAGTTACGTAGGTAAGCAGGTTCTCAGCATTGCAGCCCATTTGTTGTCTTAAGTTAGTTAAGCGGGGTTAACTAACCTGTCAGTTCAGCCTCAGGTCTAAAGCAGAGGCCTGGACTCCACTCCTTACTCCTCACTCCACAACTCTCCTTAAAAACAACTGACTCCTTTTTCCTGCCCCGGGGTCTCCAGACCCCTAGGTGGGCGTTTCCTTCCGTCTGGTCCTGCCCACTGGTGTGCCTGTCTTTCCCTAGGGGAGGTGACTAGGGTTTTCTGGTTGGCTTTGTGTGACTTAGGTGAGGGAAGTTGTTATGCGGGGGCCTATGTGTGACTATCTGCAGTGTCAGGGCGTCACATATGTATGTGTGTATGTCTGCTAAAGGAATCCGCACCGTCATATTTACAAACACAAAATTTTGCAGACACCTCATGTGACTCAGGGAACGTTGTAGACTATGTTTTAACAGGAATATTTAACCTTTACAGTTACTCTACAAAAAACCTGCCTCCATTAAACTGAATGGAGGTGGGAGCTGCAAGTTATTAATAGCAGCTGTGATTGGTTGCTATAGGAACAAAGGACATTCATAGTATAAGAAGCTTATGTGTGAGATAATATGATGTCAGTGGGGAGACAGATAGAGAGAGACAGACACAGACTGAGAGACAAACAGACAGAGACAGATAGGCATAGACAGACAGGGAAAGAGACAGAGACAAACAGACAGAGGCAGACAGGGAAAGAGACAGACAGAGATAGACAGGGAAAAAAGGCAGACAGACAGAGACAGAGAAAGAGACAGAGGCAGATAGGGAAACAGACAAAGACAAACATACAGAGACAGGCAGGAGAAAAGGCAGACCGACAGGGAAACAGACAGACAGGGGAAGAGACAGACAGAGAGAGACAGACAGATAGAGACAGACAAAGAAATACAGAGATAGACAGGGAAAGAGACAAACGGGGAATGAGTCAGACAGAGAGAGACAAAGAGAGACAGGCAGAGAGAGACAGGGAAAGAGACAGACAGGGGAAGAGACAGACAGAGACAGACAAAGAAATACAGAGACAGACAGGGGAAGAGACAGACAGGGGAAGAGACAGACAGGGGAAGAGACAGACAGACAGGGAAAGAGACAGACCTGGAAAAGAGACAGACCTGGAAAAGAGACAGACAGACATAGAAACAGACAGCCACAAAGAGAGAAAGACAGACAGACACAGAGAGACAGACAGAGATAGAGAGACAGAGAGACATGGATAGAGATAGAGACACACAGAGACAGACAGATGACAGAGACTGGGAGAGAGACAGACAGAAGCATAAATCCCTAACTAAAACTTAACATTTAATGATAGTTTTAAAAGGTAAAAAAACACAAATCATGTAAATAGCATGACTCTCTTCTGTGCATAGAGTCAAAATTTTGTGTTTGTAAATATGACGGTGCGGATTCCTTTAGCAGACATACACACATACATATGTGACGCCCTGACACTGCAGGTAGTCACACATAGGCCCCCGCATAACAACTTCCCTCACCTAAGTCACACAAAGCCAACCAGAAAACCCTAGTCACCTCCCCCAGGGAAAGACAGGCACACCAGTGGGCAGGACCAGACGGAAGGAAACGCCCACCTAAGGGTCTGGAGACCCCGGGGCAGGAAAAAGGAGTCAGTTGTTTTTAAGGAGAGTTGTGGAGTGAGGAGTAAGGAGTGGAGTCCAGGCCTCTGCTTTAGACCTGAGGCTGAACTGACAGGTTAGTTAACCCCGCTTAACTAACTTAAGACAACAAATGGGCTGCAATGCTGAGAACCTGCTTACCTACGTAACTGATGAGGGAGGATGTCGCACATCCATGGGAAGATGTTCAAGCTCTCCTGCAGTTCTTGGTGGTCCGTACAGTCCGACCACTTCGAATTCTGAAAGGCACTCTTACCCTTTCTACCCTGGAACGAAGCTTACGCAAATAAACATGCTTGACCCTGGAATTGTTGACTCCGGTCTTCCTTTCATACCCCACACCTCCATTCCCATTTCTTATTTAAAAGTAATTACACAGACACAAATTTATCTTTGGATAATTTTGGCCATAGCAGCCATTTTATTAACAAGAATACATAACCAATAAAATTTGCAATGTGGTAAGGTCCTTGAAGCTACCAAAACCCTGGTGATTCCCATAACCGAGCAATAAAAAACCTCAACTTGCTCCCAGCCGTTACCCACACTGACTCAGTAGCACCAAATGGTTAGGGTTAATCCTCCGTCAACCCCAACCACACCCCCAGGGGCCCCGACATACCCCGTCGGGGTTCCCCCCCAAAATCACTAGGGGACCATCAATTCTGCCAATGAGGGGATCCATACCCGGATGAATCCCCGAACCAATTTTAAACCAACTTCAAGGACCCACCAATAAACAACACCACAACGAAGGCACCTTGAAACCCTTCAAGTGCCTGAGACCCCCCGCAAGCAAAGGGCCCTCTCAATACCTCCCTGCAAGCCAAGAGCCCATAAGTCAGTTCCCACCGCATTAAGGTGTACCCCGTCAGCCAACCAAAATTCCTCTTCCGTCCTTTCCAACTCAACATGCCGTATTGCTATACCCCCGTTCCGACTAACAAACTTCGAGATCGCCCTATTAACCTTCGCCCGCGCCTTGTTCAACCTGTCAACTGACCGCGCTTTCTGCCAACTCTTTCTCGCTACTATCTCCGACCAGACTATCGTTAGACCTGGAAACGACACCCATAACCGTAACAAATCATGTTTGATGTCCGTTATCAAGATTCGAAAAGGACGCCCACCCAAATCATTCCCCCCGGCATGCAACACTAAGATGTCAGGAGGTCTGTCCAACCGGGCGTATCTATGCACCTCCTGCAACACCCTGTTCCACCCTAACCCCCGAACACCGAGCCATCGCACGAGAGCCAGGTCCTTCTCAAAACCTAGCTGTCTCCCGTTCCATCTCGCGTCCGCTCGTCGGGCTCCCCAATACACATAAGAGTGGCCAAGGATCCAGACCAGGGAAGGAAGGGGGGGTGCTTCTGCAATACAAAATGTACAGACGACACCATTTTATTGCCTCACCAAACCAAATTGACAAAAAACACACACTCTCACCCCCCCATTGCTACCCTAATACCCCCCCCTTTTCCCCTCAATTGCCAACAACCACCTGGGGACGTACATACGACTTAAAGCGCTGCGACTTCCACCTACCAATCTGCTTAACTGTCTCCTCCGGTAGGCCGCATATAGAGGCCTCCTTCGCTGCCCCAATCCTAAAGACTTCGGATCTAACCCCAACGACTTCAAACATGCCCTAAAAACACTCACAAATTGGTATCTCGATAAAAAGGACCCATCCTCGTGACATAATAAGGGGCCATCCACCTTCGGACGGATCTGTTGAAAATTCCCGAGACACTTGAACGGGCACATATCAGCAATGCGTGGGGACATCACACACCAGTCTGTGAGCCGGAAGATGCAAATGACGCTGAAAGCCGGCAAGGCCGGCTGAAGCAGTAGGTGACTTTCGAAAATGTGCAGACAGGCGGCGAACTTTTACCAGCAGATCAGACAGCTCTGGGTATGAGTTTAGAAACCGCTGAACCACGAGGTTGAGCACATGGGCCACGCATGGAACATGTGTCAGCTGGCCTCGCCTCAAAGCCGCCACCAGGTTCCGGCCATTGTCACACACAACCTTTCCTGGCTTTAGGTTCAGAGGTGTGAGCCAGTGATCTGCATGCTGTTTTAGAGCTGTCCACACCTCTTCTGCATTGTGGGGTTTGTCACCTATGCAGATTAGCTGCAGCACAGCCTGTTGCCGCTTCGCCGAGGCAGTGCTGCAGTGCTTCCAGCTTGGGACTGGTGTGGAGGGTAAAGTACTGATGGGGTGGGTGTCTGTGTGGCCCAATTTTTGGAAAAAAGGGAGACTCCGCTTGGAGTAACCCTTGCTTGCTGTGTTTTTAAAAGAAGCCAAGATGAACAGAGCTGGGATCAGGAAAGACTTTGCTACCTACCCCGGTGTCATCCTGGGGACGGTTAATTATGGCGTATTTTTGATTTTGCTTGATGCAAATCAAAACATCCTGTTTGCAACTAGGGCCCAAGTGCTGCCACTGATGGGGTGGGTGTCTGTGTGGCCCAATTTTTGGAAAAAAGGGAGACTCCGCTTGGAGTAACCCTTGCTTGCTGTGTTTTTAAAATAAGCCAAGATGAACAGAGCTGGGATCAGGAAAGACTTTGCTACCTACCCCGGTGTCATCCTGGGGACGGTTAAGAATAGCGTATTTTTGAATGTGCTTGATGCAAATGTAGCTGTGAAGTGTACAACTGGGGCACAACTGCTGCCACTGAAGGGGTGGGTGTGTGTGGGGCCCAATTTTTGGAAAAAAGGGAGACTTCTCTTGGAGTCACCTTGCGGTGTTTTACATGATTTTAGAATGGCGTGCCATGCCTATATCTGTGTGTCCTCCTCTTTTTCCTTGTCCAGCTGTTTTGTTTTCGCATGAGTATATGTCCTTGTCACTTTCCCATGTGTTTGTGTTGTGTTGTGAGTTGTTTGTCACCTTTTGGACACCTTTGAGGGTGTTTTCTAGGTGTTTTACTGTGTTTGTGATTGCCTGCCATTGTTTCCTATTGGCTCGAGTTCGGTTCGTCGAACGTTCGACGAGCCGAACTCGAACGGGAGCTCCGTTCGGCGAACCGACCTCGAGCCGAACCGGGACCGGTTCGCTCATCTCTACTCCTGGACATACCTACCCCGGTGTCATCCTGGGGACGGTTAAGAATAGCGTATTTTTGAATGTGCTTGATGCAAATGTAGCTGTGAAGTGTACAACTGGGGCACAACTGCTGCCACTGAAGGGGTGGGTGTGTGTGGGGCCCAATTTTTGGAAAAAAGGGAGACTCCGCTTGGAGTAACCCTTGCTTGCTGTGTTTTTAAAAGAAGCCAAGATGAACAGAGCTGGGATCAGGAAAGACTTTGCTACCTACCCCGGTGTCATCCTGGGGACGGTTAATTATGGCGTATTTTTGAATGTGCTTGATGCAAATCAAAACATCCTGTTTGCAACTAGGGCCCAAGTGCTGCCACTGATGGGGTGGGTGTCTGTGTGGCCCAATTTTTGGAAAAAAGGGAGACTCCGCTTGGAGTAACCCGTGCTTGCTGTGTTTTTAAAAGAAGCCAAGATGAACAGAGCTGGGATCAGGAAAGACTTTGCTACCTACCCCGGTGTCATCCTGGGGACGGTTAAGAATAGCGTATTTTTGAATGTGCTTGATGCAAATGTAGCTGTGAAGTGTACAACTGGGGCACAACTGCTGCCACTGAAGGGGTGGGTGTGTGTGGGGCCCAATTTTTGGAAAAAAGGGAGACTCCGCTTGGAGTAACCCTTGCTTGCTGTGTTTTTAAAAGAAGCCAAGATGAACAGAGCTGGGATCAGGAAAGACTTTGCTACCTACCCCGGTGTCATCCTGGGGACGGTTAATTATGGCGTATTTTTGAATGTGCTTGATGCAAATCAAAACATCCTGTTTGCAACTAGGGCCCAAGTGCTGCCACTGATGGGGTGGGTGTCTGTGTGGCCCAATTTTTGGAAAAAAGGGAGACTCCGCTTGGAGTAACCCTTGCTTGCTGTGTTTTTAAAAGAAGCCAAGATGAACAGAGCTGGGATCAGGAAAGACTTTGCTACCTACCCCGGTGTCATCCTGGGGACGGTTAATTATGGCGTATTTTTGAATGTGCTTGATGCAAATCAAAACATCCTGTTTGCAACTAGGGCCCAAGTGCTGCCACTGATGGGGTGGGTGTCTGTGTGGCCCAATTTTTGGAAAAAAGGGAGACTCCGCTTGGAGTAACCCTTGCTTGCTGTGTTTTTAAAAGAAGCCAAGATGAACAGAGCTGGGATCAGGAAAGACTTTGCTACCTACCCCGGTGTCATCCTGGGGACGGTTAAGAATAGCGTATTTTTGAATGTGCTTGATGCAAATGTAGCTGTGAAGTGTACAACTGGGGCACAACTGCTGCCACTGAAGGGGTGGGTGTGTGTGGGGCCCAATTTTTGGAAAAAAGGGAGACTCCGCTTGGAGTAACCCTTGCTTGCTGTGTTTTTAAAAGAAGCCAAGATGAACAGAGCTGGGATCAGGAAAGACTTTGCTACCTACCCCGGTGTCATCCTGGGGACGGTTAATTATGGCGTATTTTTGAATGTGCTTGATGCAAATCAAAACATCCTGTTTGCAACTAGGGCCCAAGTGCTGCCACTGATGGGGTGGGTGTCTGTGTGGCCCAATTTTTGGAAAAAAGGGAGACTCCGCTTGGAGTAACCCTTGCTTGCTGTGTTTTTAAAAGAAGCCAAGATGAACAGAGCTGGGATCAGGAAAGACTTTGCTACCTACCCCGGTGTCATCCTGGGGACGGTTAATTATGGCGTATTTTTGAATGTGCTTGATGCAAATCAAAACATCCTGTTTGCAACTAGGGCCCAAGTGCTGCCACTGATGGGGTGGGTGTCTGTGTGGCCCAATTTTTGGAAAAAAGGGAGACTCCGCTTGGAGTAACCCTTGCTTGCTGTGTTTTTAAAAGAAGCCAAGATGAACAGAGCTGGGATCAGGAAAGACTTTGCTACCTACCCCGGTGTCATCCTGGGGACGGTTAATTATGGCGAATTTTGGAATGTGCTTGATGCAAATCAAAACATCCTGTTTGCAACTAGGGCCCAAGTGCTGCCACTGATGGGGTGGGTGTCTGTGTGGCCCAATTTTTGGAAAAAAGGGAGACTCCGCTTGGAGTAACCCTTGCTTGCTGTGTTTTTAAAAGAAGCCAAGATGAACAAGTCATGGGTCAGCAAAGACTTTATCTACCTACCCCGGTGTCATCCTGGGGACGGATAAGAATGGCGTATTTTTGAATGTGCTTGATGCAAATCAAAACATCCTGTTTGCAACTAGGGCCCAAGTGCTGCCACTGATGGGGTGGGTGTCTGTGTGGCCCAATTTTTGGAAAAAAGGGAGACTCCGCTTGGAGTAACCCTTGCTTGCTGTGTTTTTAAAAGAAGCCAAGATGAACAGAGCTGGGATCAGGAAAGACTTTGCTACCTACCCCGGTGTCATCCTGGGGACGGTTAATTATGGCGTATTTTTGAATGTGCTTGATGCAAATCAAAACATCCTGTTTGCAACTAGGGCCCAAGTGCTGCCACTGATGGGGTGGGTGTCTGTGTGGCCCAATTTTTGGAAAAAAGGGAGACTCCGCTTGGAGTAACCCTTGCTTGCTGTGTTTTTAAAAGAAGCCAAGATGAACAGAGCTGGGATCAGGAAAGACTTTGCTACCTACCCCGGTGTCATCCTGGGGACGGTTAATTATGGCGTATTTTTGAATGTGCTTGATGCAAATCAAAACATCCTGTTTGCAACTAGGGCCCAAGTGCTGCCACTGATGGGGTAGGTGTCTGTGTGGCCCAATTTTTGGAAAAAAGGGAGACTCCGCTTGGAGTAACCCTTGCTTGCTGTGTTTTTAAAAGAAGCCAAGATGAACAAGTCATGGTCAGCAAAAACTTTATCTACCTACCCCGGTGTCATCCTGGGGACGGATAAGAATGCCGTATTTTTGAATGTGCTTGAAGCCAAGATGAACAGAGCTGGGATCAGGAAAGACTTTGCTACCTACCCCGGTGTCATCCTGGGGACGGTTAAGAATAGCGTATTTTTGAATGTGCTTGATGCAAATGTAGCTGTGAAGTGTACAACTGGGGCACAACTGCTGCCACTGAATGGGTGGGTGTGTGTGGGGCCCAATTTTTGGAAAAAAGGGAGACTCCGCTTGGAGTCACCTTGCGGTGTTTTACATGATTTTAGAATGGCGTGCCATGCCTATATCTGTGTGTCCTCCTCTTTTTCCTTGTCCAGCTGTTTTGTTTTCGCATGAGTATATGTCCTTGTCACTTTCCCATGTGTTTGTGTTGTGTTGTGAGTTGTTTGTCACCTTTTGGACACCTTTGAGGGTGTTTTCTAGGTGTTTTACTGTGTTTGTGATTGCCTGCCATTGTTTCCTATTGGCTCGAGTTCGGTTCGTCGAACGTTCGACGAGCCGAACTCGAACGGGAGCTCCGTTCGGCGAACCGACCTCGAGCCAAACCGGGACCGGTTCGCTCATCTCTACTCCTGGACATAGCATTCGAATTACCAGGTCCCTGAAGGCTGAAATGCGTAGTGGCCGGAAATCATGAACAATTACAATGGGCGTATGTGCTGTAGATCCTGCGTCAGTTGTAGCTTGGAACTTTGTCTTTTCACGGATTTGCCCGTCTCTCATGGTGTTGGGCAATTTTCGGATCAAAATGGTGTGTCCCTCCTTGGCCCGTATCATGGGTTATTTCAGGGGCAAATTTAACTCTCTTAGCACTTTTCTCCTTAATTGTGGCCGTTGAATTGTTGGGTCAAGGTCTATCCAACCAGCATATTTGTTGTTTTTCAGACAATTTAGGGCTCGTGCATAGTAATAATAACACAGGTTTCCAAGGGTAAAAATTTTTGAAAGATGTGATTTTTTTCATACTTTTGATCATTGGACTCAGTAAAAATATTGAAAAAATATCATCACGTACAGTTTTTTCACAAACACTGATTCTATAGGTGTTAGGGCCAGGTGGACGGGCAGACCCAGGAGGTGGATCCACTGGGCCGAACACCTTAATGAAGGCAAGGGGTCCGGTAGCCGGAGCACTACGGGTAGCAGGACAGTCCGTGCAAAAGAGTGGAATGGAGAAGTCCCTGGGACCACGGAGTCACTGATGGTAGTCCGGGTGACGGAGCTCAGGTTCGGAGGCCGAGATGTCAGGCAGAGTCCGGAACCGATGGAGCGAGAGGACGGGTCACCACAGGGATCAGAGATGGTACGGACTGACGGGATGGCAGATAGTCAGCGTTCGGGGTTCGGGAATCGGCAGGACCGGATGGCGAGGCAGGAGCGGCTCTAGAAGAGAGATAGGTAAGTATATCACAGAGACACAAGGAGACCTGACTCCTAGCTTAGGAAACACGAAGAACAGGCCCCGCCCACTTGGACATTAAACCCCTTTATACCCTGTACCTGTGTGTTCAATTTCCTGTCAGTGGACGCTGGCCCTTTAAGAGAGGGTCAATGACCGCGCGCGCGCCCTAATGCGCATGCGCGAGGCCCGGGTGCCAGAAGCCAGGGCAGGGAGCGGTGTATAGGAAGCAGGGGAGCCGGCCTGGAGCAGGGCTGCCGACGGGCGCCGGGAGTGGGGAACGGGCCGCCTGGGGACCGCAGGTGGTGGAGGCTGGAGACCGTGGAGCGGGGGATGTCTGCCAGAGGAGCCGGGGAGCGAAGCAGGGAAGCCGGGGAGCGTGGCAGGTGAGCCGGGGGGCAGAGCAGGGGACCCGGAGAGCGTGACAATAGGTTTCCAAAAGGTTAGAATTCTGAAAAGATTCCCTCCATACTTTTCTGAAGATGGTGCTCTAGTGTATTCAAGCGATGTTCCTGTGCTGATGGAAAATGTAACATTAAGTACAATGTGAGCGAGTGGAGACACGTCATTGTTTCATCCAAAAAGTCTGAAAGCTGTGCTACTGCTCAATGGCAGTAAGTATTCTTCAGTGTGTGTAGGGCATGTGTCGCGGGCAGAGGGGCCACGCACGCTACGCTCGGGTTCGGGGACTTCTGCTGCTGCTGCTGCTCGGTGGCTCGAGCGGAGGGCCAGATCCGGGGACTCGAGCAGCGCTCCTCGCCCACGAGTGAAAAGGGGGTGGTTTGTTTGGGGAGATAGTTAGTGACGTCACCCACAGGTCGTGGTGATAATGGGCACCACCACTGCTGGTGACGGGGATCCCGGGAGCGATGGCAGGGAGCAGCTAGGATGTTGGTTCCCCCTCCGTGGGTAGGGGTTGGTGATCCCGGGGCCCGGTGGCGGTACGGGGAGGCTGGATGGCTGGGGTGTACGTACCGAGGGAGCCCGTTTGCCCGCAGGCGCTGGCCCTTGGATCTCTAGCCTATGGCGGTGGCTTTTTATCCTCACGGTGTGGACGGTTGCCTTCTGTCGGGTCTTGGGTGTTAGGGAACCCCTGGGATTCCGGTCACTCTCGGATTTGACCATTGTCGGCGGCTCCTAGCCTGGTCAGGGTCCAATGGCCCTGCCTTTGTGCTTGGTACAGATCCGCTCACCGGTTCAGTTCCCTTCGGGTCACCGCCCGTCCCCGATCCTACGGTTCAGCTGACTTGTACCACCTCCTGCAGACGGCCACCACCGTCTGCCGACCTTGCTGACAGTGCCTGGGCTCCTACCCAGACACTAACAGTTTCTGTCCTCTCACTTTCCACTACAAAACTAAACTAACTGCTTTTTCCCGCCTCCAGGCCTGTGAACTCCTCGGTGGGTGGGGCCAACCGCCTGGCTCCGCCCCACCTGGTGTGGACATCAGACCCTGGAGGAGGCAACAAGGATTTTGTGTGACTGATGTAGACTATCCAGGGGAGGGGGTGTGTGTGATTTTGTGTTTGTGACTACCTGGCTAGTCCAGGGCGTCACACATGCTATGCACTTGGAAGAAAGCTGTGAGAATTTAGACTTTATTCTCAAGAAACTTAACTACAAGGAGCATGTATGGTCAATATGTGGTGGTCTAAAAATGTTCTCATTGCTTCTTGGGCAGCAAGGAGGATATATTAAATACCCATGCTGTTCTGCCTCATGGCAGCCTGCTAATAGTCATTCATTAAAATTTCTGTTACAACCCCTAGAGGTCATTGTTATTCTTTTGAATTGCTGAGTTTCCCTTTAAGCTAAATGTATTCTGGGTAAGGAATGCCTCCCTGAGCTGAGAAGAAGCCTGCAGCCATTTTCTCTTTGGATTTGTCAGGAAAGGACATGCCGACTTACCTCTCTGTACATTCACCCCTGCCTAGTGTAATCCGGTGAGCAAAGCAAATTACATGTGTTAGTGATAGAATCCTAGATGGAAGAGTGTAGTAAATGCATTGTACATTGTACTTCTACACCTTTAGTGTCATCCCTGTCTTGTTTGTCTAGATAAGATTTCTATGTATTGCAGATGCAGTGACCTTTCACCTACATTCTCGTAAGAACTGCATCTCATGTACTGTTATGCTATGTTAACTCTGTATTAACACTGTACTGACTGTAATCATTTTCTTGTTATAGTTTTTACCCGTATAAAACAGTATCTTGGATATACCGTATTCTGTCTTCAACTGCATCTTGGATATTCCTATATTCACTGTATATTCCATGTATACTGCAATCAAGTTCACGTTACCAGCTAATAAATCAAGGCTATTGAACTCCACAGTCTGTTTATTTGAAATGTGAACTAGGGTTTAGCTGTATGCTAGAGATTCACAGCATTACGTAAAAGAAGGCAGAACACATGCTTTTTGTGTGAATTGGAAAGCCAGGTTAGGACTCTTCACTGGAGCAAAAAAAATTGGCCAACAAGAACATCTTTGTAACCGGGACTCAAGAACATTGTTGCATAAAGCTTAGTTGATCCCACCTAAAGTTCTCTTGCCACCACTCCACTGTAAGCTTGGACTGATGAAGCTGTTTGTGAAAGCGCTACTGAAAGAAGGAGAGATGTTTAAGTACCTGTGTACCAAGTTTCAGGGACTGTCAGAATCAAGTCTGAAGGAAGGTGTGATGCCCTGGCAAAACCAGGTAGTTACAGATAGGCCCCCGCACAACACCTTTCCTCACTTAGGAAACACACAGCCGACCTGAAACCCTAGTCACCTAGGACCCTGAAGCCAGGACCGAAAACAGCGGCCTAGCTAATTAAATGATTGAGGGCAGGATTATAGGTCCTATCCCACCTAAAGTCCCTCAAAGAAGACAACAGCCCACTGATAGGGATAAGGCCACCGCCAGGGCCCTTAGATCCCACGGGCCAGCGCCTGCGGGCACGGCTCCTTAGGCCATATCCAGCCGGGAGCGGACTCCTGAGTTCCAGACCAGGCAGTCCACCATACACAAAAACAAGTGCAGAGTAAAGGACAGCGACCACCAGCCTGGGTGGGGGACCTGAATGCAACCGGCTGGGGCGGCAGGCCACCAGCACCTTTGGTTTACCGAAAGACTCGTGTGATTCATTTACTGTGAGTAACCAAACATCCCCCTGCTTGCTCAGGCGCGCCGGCCCTTGCCATCACCATACCCTGCACAAAGACACTGGGCCCCGGGGCAATCATCCCTACACACGGAGGGGTTAACATCCAGCTGCCACTACATCTCTCCCGGGTATCCCATAACGGCAGCGGTGGTGTCCCACCTCACCACACACCGTTGGTGGCGTCACAAACTTAATACGGCCTAGCCCATACATCTACATTCCTCCTTTTATTCGACATGTCCGCGAGACCCCCGGGTCGAGCCACTCTCTTAGAAGGTCTGGATCCGACCAACGGCGGCTGCTGGCACAGGGGCAGCACAAAAGCATTTTTGTGGGTTCGGATATTCAGAAACCCATGAATGAAGGATGACGTGTTTTAAACAATAATGAAAACTGTTGAAAAAAGGGCTTGGGACTCTTTGAAAGAAGCAATAAATACGTTTCTAGGTAACAACAAAGAATCAAAATTTAAGTCCATCGTGGAGAACATGCTGAAACGTTTCAAAGCCTTGGGTTGTCTAATGAATTTGAAGTTACATTTTTTACATTCCTATTTGGACTACTTGTCTGAAAACCTTGGTGCTGGTGGGAAGAACAAGAAGGTTTTCATCGGAATATCAAGGAGATGGAACGACGATACCAAAGTAAATGAAACGTGAACATGATTGCCGGATGCTTCACAGAGAAGATCCACAGGCCTTCTATAAGAGAAAAGGGGGATCTAGAGAAAAGGAAAAAGTGCAAGAATAAATTTCTAATAAAGTTGCAGAATGACTGTACAATAAATAAATGTATTTTATATATAAAATTGTGAATATTTTTGGTTACAATAAGTATTTTTCTTGTTCATGTCACTTGTATGTAACTTCACACATGGATTGTACAAAATCAATATTTGATGGTTAAAAAAAAATATTTATTTTTTTTTTTAAATCAGGACATTAGAAAACATAATAATCAGTCACTGGATTTGAAGTTTCATAAACCAAAATTTTACATAGCTGTGTAATTTGTCGGGCACCCACCGACAATAGAATAGCGCCAGATTTAGGAAGCTGGCTGAGGTCTGCAAAGTCTGTAGCCAGGTGACAAAATTGTCCAACCTGGGTTTCTTCCTTAAGTAGTCTCTGGTATGATGATATGGTATAATCCTGGCAGCCGGAGTCGAAATCCCTAGATTGCGGTTATGATCTCCAATCGGAATTGGAGCCCCTAGATTGAAGCCATGTAGCCAAGTGATCCTCTAGTTGAAGCCAAAGTCCCTAGACCGAGTCCACAAGGCATCCTGGTTCTGATCCCCTAGCCAGCTCCTAAGAGCTTAGACTAGATCATGCAACATCCATCAACAACCTGGTGACTCCAAGAAGTCCCCTTTTATAGCCATAACCTTCCCTTAGGATATACTGTGCCCTTATCAGATTGGTTGTACAAGGTTGCTTCTCTTATTGGATGGATTTCAAGCTGCATGGATAATGTTCATTTAAATGATGTGGATAGAAAGACTGAAGATATCTACATGTAGTCTGAAATCCATCATGAATCAATACTATTTTACACAGTCATAAGCAGCCCATGGGCATTCACCTGCATTCAAACCAATAACAGCTCATAGACCAGACAATCCATCTACCACTGGACCAAAGACAGGAAGTTAAATCCACTGCCTGCGGTAACCAACTTAATCCTATAGGCTACTCACACAACAAACCCAACAGAAAGGAAAAAAACATGGCTTCGATTATCCATCCAATGAAAACGCATAACCATTGTGAGCC
Source organism: Anomaloglossus baeobatrachus (assembly GCF_048569485.1). NCBI lineage: Eukaryota > Metazoa > Chordata > Amphibia > Anura > Aromobatidae > Anomaloglossus > Anomaloglossus baeobatrachus. The sequence goes on from NW_027445026.1 coordinate 116,788, forward strand.
ATTGGACAATGCAATTGGACACTTGGTGACATGGTGCACGGCCCAATGAATCAAGTCTTTACTTCATATTCACGGTTTAAGCCCTTGGGTTCTAATATGCCCAGAGTACATATCCAGAAAGATTCTCTTTCTTTGAGCTAAACACAAGTCAACAATACATTGTAAGCAGATTCTATTACCAGTCCCACACCATTTTGTGACGCATAATCACACAGTGATCCAATTAAGATTCCAAGTCATCGAACATGTCCAAGCCATACGCAGAGGAGGCAATAGAATTAGGAAGCTCAAAGAAAGGGAATCTTTCTGGATATATACTCTGGGCACATTGGAACCCAAAGGCTTAAACCATGAATATGAAGTACAGACTTGATTCATTGGGCCATGCATGGACATAATGGACATAATTCTAATAGGCAGGACAGGTAATAAGGAGCACAAGTTATATGCTAAAATGTGTTGTGTGACAAGACAGACACAGGAAAGGACATGATAACAGGTGTAGGGACCAACAAGGTGAGACAAGGGGTATCAGGATAGGGTCAAGTAGGTATGAATGTAGTAATGGGGCAGGCATAGAGAATTGTATGTGAATGTGAATTACAATAAATCACTAAGGAAAGGAATATGTGAGTGTGTGCCTAATGTAAACTAATATTGTACTGGCAAAATTATAGATGGAAAGGGAGAAGGGGAGGGGGGAGAGAGGAGGCTGTAATTGACTACAAGGGTATGAGTTATGAGTGATCATAGGGATAGTGTTACATAAGTGGAAATACCTATGGAGGACCGGATGTGTAAGCGCATACCTTATACAAACCTATAGAGTGCTGATGGGTGAGAGTGTGATGTTAGATATAAGACATCCTATAGTGAATAGTGAGCCGTAATCAAGTGCAACAGGGATATTTCACGTGACTATGGGAACCTGGAAGGTAAAGAAAGGGGAGAAAAAACTGTTAGACAAGGTAATCAGACATAATGTAACCAGTTGATCAGACATGATCACCTGGTTTGAGACCCCCTGCCTTACACTATATAGATATCATGTTTATTCCCCATCTATCTTGCTCAGGAGAGCATCTCCCTCCCCCGGCACCAAGAGCAGCTCATACTGAATTGTTACATTGACTAGTAACACTGCACACAGAAATGCACCTTAATATTCCACTGTTAACCCTTTCCTCCCAGCAGTAACACACAACTCCTCACCTTGATATCATGGTGATTTATGGTCAGAATGACTTCAATGCGATCAGTGATTTCTATTCTAGCTCTGCTCACATAGATTTTATATCCACACTCAACTATAGGCCGTTCTTCATATTTTGGGGGCTTTTAGTCAGATATACTAGTTTGTGCCTGTATAGTATTGGTGTAGATGGGAGTGTAGGGCATGGGTTACATGGCACTGTGGTGGAATACTGATGGGAGGTATTGGTGCTGTGTTTGATGCTTCTACTGGGTATTTTCCTACAAATACTGGAACAGCTCACTGCTTAGAATGATCCTTCCCAGCTCTATAATATATTATATATACCCCACAATGCAGGCTCACACACACATTTGTCTCAAGTGTGTTGTAGGGACACAGATACAGTCTTGGTCATGTGACTAAAGGCTACTTTACACACTGCGATATCGGTCCCGATATCGCTAGTGTGGGTACCCGCCCCCATCTGTTGCGCGACACGGGCAAATCGTTGCCCATGCCGCACAACACCGACCAGACCCGTCACACATACTTACCTGCCCGGCGACGTCGCTGTGTCCGGCGAACCGCCTCCTTTCTAAGGGGGCGGTCCGTGCGGCGTCACAGCGACGTCACTGAGCGACGGCCCAATAGCAGCGGAGGGGCGGAGATGAGTGGCCGGAACATCCCGCCCACCTCCTTCCTTCCTCATAGCGGCTGGGAGGCAGGTAAGGAGAGGTTCCTCGTTTCTGCGGTGTCACACGGAGCGATGTGTGCTACCGCAGGAGCGACGAACTACATCGTTACTGCTGCAGTAACGATAATCGAGAATGGAGACCCATGTCACCGATGAGCGATTTTGCACGTTTTTGCAACGATGCAAAATCGCTCATCGGTATCACACGCAGCAACATCGCTAATGCGGCCGGATGTGCGTCACAATTTCCGTGACCCCAACGACTCCGCATTAGCGATGTCGCAGCGTGTAAAGCCCCCTTTAGTGGGAGTGGTGTACAGGGTCTTAGCAGTAAAGAGTATTCCATATTTCTGCCAGATACCCACAGAGATATTGAAATCTGAAAAAAGAGACTTCTGCTCATTGAAGGTAAGAACTACTCACATAGCGTTCAACTCCACAGCAAACGAGTGCTCTAGCACTGGCATCTCAGCAGGGATATTCCCCTACTACACATGTGTGTCTAGGTCACTGTGACAGTTTACAGGACATAACTCAGGGCACCTAGACAGAAGGCAGAGGGACTACTTTCTATTTCTGGTGTAGAGCTTAGTACAATATATATATATTTATACTATTACATGGGACACATGTACCTTGTATTACCATTATTCGCTGTATATGAACCCCTTTTCTCCGGGCATTATTTGTCTATAGCATTTTTCACGAACCTGAGGCAACTGAGAACCCTTCAGTGAAGGAATTCCACTAACCCTCACAATACCTACCAGGGGCCTCCCTGCAGTAACTCAGGTAGTTGTACCCATTCTCTTTCCGCATTCTATGTGTTCTTCTTCTTTCTTCTTTTTTTTCTTTTTTCTTCTTTTTATTTCTATCATGTAGTTCAGGGGTTTATAGATATATGTCCTGCATCTCATATTTCCTTTAGTGGTGCTTCTTACCCATTCTCATATCATTTACCCTAGTATTTCATGATCCTGAGGCGACTGAGAACCCTTTAATAAAGGAATCCTTTTTCACCTGAATTGTCAAGTGATACTTACCAGTGACTATCACGTAATGTTACAGGTAGTTCCATTTTCTTCCTCTTCTTTCTCTCCTTTCTTCTTTGTCACACGGTCCATTGTGTTATAGCCCACGTGTCATGATAACACTTGTACCATCTTTTCATTTAGATTCCACCTACAATTATTTACCGATTCCAGTTCTGGAATAGGCTTTCATCATCTACTCACTAGAATTCTCAAGTTCATAAGGTACTGAGACATATACATGTTCACACCATTATAAAGAACAAAGTATAAACATTGAGGTTTTTCTCACACCCTCACACAACAAACCCATTTGTGTTCATTTCCTTCACTATATAGGATTGCAAGTTTTCCATTTGTACCTTAATGGCAATGACGCTATACAATTGAACACATATCATCCTGTTATCCATATAGGTGTGTATTTACCTGCTTGACTATTTTTGGTTGTTTGATCCAGAATGTTTCTCCAGATAGGTCATGTGGAAATTTTCTTTCCTCAGTACAAATGTTTTCACTATGGCTTTGGAAAATTTTTTTGTATGTGCATCATGGTCATTTGACCCATTGTACTCTCAAGTAGCAATATATTGTACTGTTATGTTGTACTATGTACTAATTACGTGTTTATATGGTTTTGTAACCCTTTATGATCTTAGATAACTTTATCCTTGATAAAGACCTAAAAACAAGCTCGAAACGTTGGATGAATTATCCTTTTGCACAAATAAAGAATTTTCAGCATTCTAAGAGTTCTTTTCTTACGTTATTGATCACTATAGTGTGCCAGAGCTATTTCTATTGAATTGACTCTTATTTTTTCTGAGCACCTGCTATATACACAGTGAGCCAGACATATTCAATTTTCATTCAGAAGGCAGAGGGAAGCCTTAGCAGCTGAGCCTATATCTTGGCTTGTGAGCATTAGAACAGGCCGGCGATTACAGGGTAACATGAAAAATGTCCAGCTTGCATTATGACTAGAACATGACAATATCCTTTTAAGTACTAACCTATGATGCGTTCCTAAGCAGTTGATGTTATATGTTCTACATTTCATTTTCTGCATACTTTACAAGTAGTAGAATTTGCTTTGATATAGGCAACTGGATTTTCATTTTTTTTCTGTTTATCAGTAGGACTTCAAAATAACAAAGGTGATCGCCTCCCGTTGCCTGGGAACCGTCCAGGCACAAGAGGGCTATGTGTCACCAGAAGGCGCACACACTCCCTCAAGGCCGGCAGACGTGCAATCCCAGGCACCTTCCAGTACCGACCAAGGTAGCGTCCTCCGAAACTACACTTGATCTTAGCCAAAAGGCCGAGAAGCTATAACCCGAATTGGTTACGGCCTTGAGTGGCACCCTGGCCTATACCGGACACATCTTAGGGAGAGGGAGACAAACCCACGCCTACAGAAGACATTTTGTCACCCAAGCCAAACCCTTGAAAAGGCTGTTTTGCAGAGCAAAAACAAGGAGAATGGTGCTTTTTGCAGCCGCCGCCCACTGCAATGAATCTGAATAACTCCTCCTTTTGGGCACAAGCACCTCCCCTCCCCCTTGCAGTCTTTCCAATTCATGATACAAAAAGACGGACGGACAGGACAGGACAGGACCATCTGCCTGACTTTCCGTCACTGCCACCCTTTGCCATCCTTGCCCGTAGAAAGCCCTTTCATCATCCCCAAACCCTAATCTTTTCCCTTCCCTTCCCAGCTGCGTCTCACTCCCTTTCATTAGGAAGTGAGCGCAGCCTTTTCTCCGTTCTGCACATGCGCGACGTTAAACACAAATGCGCAGGCGTGCGTTCCATTAGCCTCACTGCATTCCACTCCCATACAGGAAGTGGGCACAGCTATTACTACGGTCGCACATAAAAGAACCCACGGCCACCACTGCACATAGCTGACTCCACCACAGGACACCCACTTCTACACCAACGCAGGTAAGACAGGATCGGCACCTCTATGCTCCCGTTACAATCAGGCTCAGTCACCATGTGATAACGCTCTCAACTCTTTAGTTGCAGGCTCCCCTTGCTTCACCTCCACTGGCTGTGCTGCCATTTCCTCTCCCACCTGGAAGGTATACTTTATTCCACTATTTTCCTGTTTCTCTCTTCCCCCTTTTCCCATAACCTACTTTTATCTGCATTTGTGGGGTATCTATATGCTATTTACATCATAGTTTTATTCATTAATATGGAAGGGAAGAGTGCCCATGAGAGTGTTGAACTGCGGAGAGCAAAAGATTAAGCTGCTCCGATTTGCCACCATTGATAAGCTGTTCTCAGTAGATACACATGCTATCCAAACAGCAGCATCCACCATTGCTTCAGCCCACCCATTCAGTGACAGCTCACCAAGTCAGCCAGAGGAGTGGTGTAAGGAATTACACGTAGGCACTGACTCCACACCTTCACATCACAAGAAGGGGGTCTACAGGCTAGTGCAAGAATACGAGCAAGTCTTCAGCAAACATCCGCTAGACTTTTGAAAAATAAAAGGGGTCAAACACTACATCCCCACAAGTGCACACCCACCCATCAAAGAGAGATATAAGCCAAATCTACCTGCACATTACCAGTGTACCAAGGACATGTTGAGCAACATGAAGGAGGCTGGGGTTATCCGTGACAGTTGTAGCCTCTGGGCAGCTCCGTTGGTCCTGTTAAAGAAGAAGGACAGCACCACTCCCCTGTATTGAGGAATAGCTAGCTGCATTGACAACTGCAAATTATTTTTCTACCCTTGATCTCACTAGTCACTATTGGCAAGTGTCCGTTGCTGAGGCAGACCGGGAGAAGACCGCCTTTGCCACCCCGATGGGTCTCTGCGAGTTCAAAAGCATGCCCTTCGAGCTGTGCAATTTGCCAGGAACCTTCCAGAGGCTGATGGAATGCTGCTTGGGACACCGAAACTTTGAAACGGTACTGCTATACCTTTATGATGTTATTGTTTATTCTAACGCAAACAAGATTTTAGGGTGTATAAAAAGGGAGATTAGATCCGATGATCCCAACGTATTGTTACCCCTCTATAAATCACTTGTAAGGCCACATCTGGAATATGGGGTAAAGTCCTGAGCAGGTTGATAACCATTGGTTTGAGCATGGTAGGGTGTAGTACGCATCTTCCTGCATCGGTAAAAGCTGCAGAAGTCCTTGAAGATTTCCGCTTCAAAGGCAGTGCCTTGATCTGTGAGGACTCTCTCTGAGTAGCCATGAGGTCTGCATAAGTGTGCTTGGAAGACCTTCGCTGCAGTATGGGCCATTAGATCTTTGACTTGTACCACAACCATAAATCTCGAGTAGTTGTCTACCATCGTAAGTGCATACGTGAGCTCACCTCGATATTCTGCAACAAAACTCCCTTTTTCGATTTCAGTTTCAGCAAACACTCCTCTTCCTGTAGAAAATATTTATCATTACCTAAGACAGTCATTCTAATGCATGACAATATTAAGGCAATTTAGTTAAAACTTGTTTTAACTCACCTTTAAGGGGATTGATGTATTTCATGGTCAATCCAGGTTTGTCAGTGATGGCACTGACATAATGTATGGCGTCTTTTTCGGGCGTTATCCTTTGCCTTTTCATTGTGAAAATCCAGTTGCCTATATCAAAGCAAATTCTACTACTTGGAAAGTATGCAGAAAATGAAATGTAGAACATATAACATCAACTGCTTAGGAACGCATCATAGGTTAGTACTTAAAAGGATATTGTCATGTTCTAGTCATAATGCAAGCTGGACATTTTTCATGTTACCCTGTAATCGCCGGCCTGTTCTAATGCTCACAAGCCAAGATATAGGCTCAGCTGCTAAGGCTTCCCTCTGCCTTCTGAATGAAAATTGAATATGTCTGGCTCACTGTGTATATAGCAGGTGCTCAGAAAAAATAAGAGTCAATTCAATAGAAATAGCTCTGGCACACTATAGTGATCAATAACGTAAGAAAAGAACTCTTAGAATGCTGAAAATTCTTTATTTGTGCAAAAGGATAATTCATCCAACGTTTCGAGCTTGTTTTTAGGTCTTTATCAAGGATAAAGTTATCTAAGATCATAAAGGGTTACAAAACCATATAAACACGTAATTAGTACATAGTACAACATAACAGTACAATATATTGCTACTTGAGAGTACAATGGGTCAAATGACCATGATGCACATACAAAAAAATTTTCCAAAGCCATAGTGAAAACATTTGTACTGAGGAAAGAAAATTTCCACATGACCTATCTGGAGAAACATTCTGGATCAAACAACCAAAAATAGTCAAGCAGGTAAATACACACCTATATGGATAACAGGATGATATGTGTTCAATTGTATAGCGTCATTGCCATTAAGGTACAAAGGTACAAATGGAAAACTTGCAATCCTATATAGTGAAGGAAATGAACACATATCATATCAAAGAACACAGGAACATGGGTGTGAGAAAAACCTCAATGTTTATACTTTGTTCTTTATAATGGTGTGAACATGTATATGTCTCAGTACCTTATGAACTTGAGAATTCTAGTGAGTAGATGATGAAAGCCTATTCCAGAACTGGAATCGGTAAATAATTGTAGGTGGAATCTAAATGAAAAGATGGTACAAGTGTTATCATGACACGTGGGCTATAACACAATGGACCGTGTGACAAAGAAGAAAGGAGAGAAAGAAGAGGAAGAAAATGGAACTACCTGTAACATTACGTGATAGTCACTGGTAAGTATCACTTGACAATTCAGGTGAAAAAGGATTCCTTTATTAAAGGGTTCTCAGTCGCCTCAGGATCATGAAATACTAGGGTAAATGATATGAGAATGGGTAAGAAGCACCACTAAAGGAAATATGAGATGCAGGACATATATCTATAAACCCCTGAACTACATGATAGAAATAAAAAGAAGAAAAAAGAAAAAAAAGAAGAAAGAAGAAGAACACATAGAATGCGGAAAGAGAATGGGTACAACTACCTGAGTTACTGCAGGGAGGCCCCTGGTAGGTATTGTGAGGGTTAGTGGAATTCCTTCACTGAAGGGTTCTCAGTTGCCTCAGGTTCGTGAAAAATGCTATAGACAAATAATGCCCGGAGAAAAGGGGTTCATATACAGCGAATAATGGTAATACAAGGTACATGTGTCCCATGTAATAGTATAAATATATATATATTGTACTAAGCTCTACACCAGAAATAGAAAGTAGTCCCTCTGCCTTCTGTCTAGGTGCCCTGAGTTATGTCCTGTAAACTGTCACAGTGACCTAGACACACATGTGTAGTAGGGGAATATCCCTGCTGAGATGCCAGTGCTAGAGCACTCGTTTGCTGTGGAGTTGAACGCTATGTGAGCAGTTCTTACCTTCAATGAGCAGAAGTCTCTTTTTTCAGATTTCAATATCTCTGTGGGTATCTGGCAGAAATATGGAATACTCTTTACTGCTAAGACCCTGTACACCACTCCCACTAAAGGGGGCTTTACACGCTGCGACATCGCTAATGCGGAGTCGTTGGGGTCACGGAATTTGTGACGCACATCCGGCCGCATTAGCGATGTTGCTGCGTGTGATACCGATGAGCGATTTTGCATCGTTGCAAAAACGTGCAAAATCGCTCATCGGTGACATGGGTCTCCATTCTCGATTATCGTTACTGCAGCAGTAACGATGTAGTTCGTCGCTCCTGCGGTAGCACACATCGCTCCGTGTGACACCGCAGAAACGAGGAACCTCTCCTTACCTGCCTCCCAGCCGCTATGAGGAAGGAAGGAGGTGGGCGGGATGTTCCGGCCACTCATCTCCGCCCCTCCGCTGCTATTGGGCGGTCGCTCAGTGACGTCGCTGTGACGCCGCACGGACCGCCCCCTTAGAAAGGAGGCGGTTCGCCGGACACAGCGACGTCGCCGGGCAGGTAAGTATGTGTGACGGGTCTGGTCGGTGTTGTGCGGCATGGGCAGCGATTTGCCCGTGTCGCGCAACAGATGGGGGCGGGTACCCACACTAGCGATATCGGGACTGATATCGCAGTGTGTAAAGTAGCCTTTAGTCACATGACCAAGACTGTATCTGTGTCCCTACAACACACTTGAGACAAATGTGTGTGTGAGCCTGCATTGTGGGGTATATATAATATATTATAGAGCTGGGAAGGATCATTCTAAGCAGTGAGCTGTTCCAGTATTTGTAGGAAAATATCCAGTAGAAGCATCAAACACAGCACCAATACCTCCCATCAGTATTCCACCACAGTGCCATGTAACCCATGCCCTACACTCCCATCTACACCAATACTATACAGGCACAAACTAGTATATCTGACTAAAAGCCCCCAAAATATGAAGAACGGCCTATAGTTGAGTGTGGATATAAAATCTATGTGAGCAGAGCTAGAATAGAAATCACTGATCGCATTGAAGTCATTCTGACCATAAATCACCATGATATCAAGGTGAGGAGTTGTGTGTTACTGCTAGGAGGAAAGGGTTAACAGTGGAATATTAAGGTGCATTTCTGTGTGCAGTGTTACTAGTCAATGTAACAATTCAGTATGAGCTGCTCTTGGTGCCGGGGGAGGGAGATGCTCTCCTGAGCAAGATAGATGGGGAATGAACATGATATCTATATAGTGTAAGGCAGGGGGTCTCAAACCAGGTGATCATGTCTGATCAACTGGTTACATTATGTCTGATTACCTTGTCTAACAGTTTTTTCTCCCCTTTCTTTACCTTCCAGGTTCCCATAGTCACGTGAAATATCCCTGTTGCACTTGATTACGGCTCACTATTCACTATAGGATGTCTTATATCTAACATCACACTCTCACCCATCAGCACTCTATAGGTTTGTATAAGGTATGCGCTTACACATCCGGTCCTCCATAGGTATTTCCACTTATGTAACACTATCCCTATGATCACTCATAACTCATACCCTTGTAGTCAATTACAGCCTCCTCTCTCCCCCCCTCCCCTTCTCCCTTTCCATCTATAATTTTGCCAGTACAATATTAGTTTACATTAGGCACACACTCACATATTCCTTTCCTTAGTGATTTATTGTAATTCACATTCACATACAATTCTCTATGCCTGCCCCATTACTACATTCATACCTACTTGACCCTATCCTGATACCCCTTGTCTCACCTTGTTGGTCCCTACACCTGTTATCATGTCCTTTCCTGTGTCTGTTTTGTCACACAACACATTTTAGCATATAACTTGTGCTCCTTATTACCTGTCCTGCCTATTAGAATTATGTCCATTATGTCCATGCATGGCCCAATGAATCAAGTCTGTACTTCATATTCATGGTTTAAGCCTTTGGGTTCCAATGTGCCCAGAGTATATATCCAGAAAGATTCCCTTTCTTTGAGCTTCCTAATTCTATTGCCTCCTCTGCGTATGGCTTGGACATGTTCGATGACTTGGAATGTTAATTGGATCACTGTGTGATTATGCGTCACAAAATGGTGTGGGACTGGTAATAGAATCTGCTTACAATGTATTGTTGACTTGTGTTTAGCTCAAAGAAAGAGAATCTTTCTGGATATGTACTCTGGGCACATTAGAACCCAAGGGCTTAAACCGTGAATATGAAGTAAAGACTTGATTCATTGGGCCGTGCACCATGTCACCAAGTGTCCAATTGCATTGTCCAATGGCTCACAATGGTTATGCGTTTTCATTGGATGGATAATCGAAGCCATGTTTTTTTCCTTTCTGTTGGGTTTGTTGTGTGAGTAGCCTATAGGATTAAGTTGGTTACCGCAGGCAGTGGATTTAACTTCCTGTCTTTGGTCCAGTGGTAGATGGATTGTCTGGTCTATGAGCTGTTATTGGTTTGAATGCAGGTGAATGCCCATGGGCTGCTTATGACTGTGTAAAATAGTATTGATTCATGATGGATTTCAGACTACATGTAGATATCTTCAGTCTTTCTATCCACATCATTTAAATGAACATTATCCATGCAGCTTGAAATCCATCCAATAAGAGAAGCAACCTTGTACAACCAATCTGATAAGGGCACAGTATATCCTAAGGGAAGGTTATGGCGGATGCAGGAAGATGCGCACTACACCCTACCATGCTCAAACCAATGGTTATCAACCTGCTCAGGACTTTACCCCATATTCCAGATGTGGCCTTACAAGTGATTTATAGAGGGTTAACAATACGTTGGGATCACCGGATCTAATCTCCCTTTTTATACACCCTAAAATCTTGTTTGCTTTAGAATAAACAATAACATCATAAAGGTATAAGATGACGCCATTATTAGCGTCACCATACCGCTACTCTGCCTTCTAAAACGGTCTCTGCTCAAAACCAAACATGATGCATTGCAGGCGGAGCGTGATGAGTTGCAGCAAGAAACAGTAGTGGGTGTGGGTGATAACACACAGCCCAGCCTCGTCTCATCACAACGTGCAGTGGAGGACTATGACGAGGAGGAGGATGAAGACATGGAGCAAATCTCCGGCCAAATTGAGGATATGACATGCACACCAGTCATATCCTCGGTTCAGCGTGGCTGGCCAGAGGACAGGGTAGATGAGGAGGAGGAGGAGGAGGAGGAGGAGGACAGCATGTTCAGTCAACGTGTTGGTCAGGCTACTGAAGTCCTGGCTGTTAAGAGTCTGGCGCACATGGCTGACTTTATGGTAAGCTGCCTGTCTCGTGACCCTCGCGTTAAGAACATCTTGGCCGACAATCATTACTGGTTGGTAACACTGTTAGACCCACGCTACAAGGAGAACTTTATGTCTCTTATTCCCGAGGCGGAGAGGTCAACCAAAATGCAGCAGTTCCGGAAGGCCATAGTCACGGAAGTAGGCAAAGCATTCCCCTCACAAAACGCTAGCGGCATAGGTCAGGAATCAGTGGACAACCAAGGCGTACAGCCGAGAGAGGCACAAGTCCAATCCGCCAGAGGTAGGGGAACAGTCTTTAAGATGTGGGACAGTTTTCTCAGCCCCTCACGTACCACAGCCCCTGAGGTGCGGGGTAGTGCCACAAGAAATCCTAAGTTTGCCCAGATGCTCAAGGAGTACCTTGCAGATCGAACAACTGTACTCCGACATTCCTCTGTGCCTTACAATTATTGGGTATCCAAGGTGGACACGTGGCATGAATTGGCTCTCTACGCCTTGGAAGTCCTGGCCTGCCCTGCCGCTAGCGTTTTGTCAGAGCGTGTTTTTAGTGCCGCAGGTGGAATCATTACAGATAAACGCACCCGCCTGTCAACTGAAAATGCTGACAGGCTGACTCTGATCAAGATGAACAAGGGTTGGATTGGGCCACACTTCACCACACCACCAGCAAATGAGAGCGGAATTTAAAGTTTGTAACGGGAATTTGCCATGTACCTCCAGTCACCCATGGGTACACACTTCTGGACTTTGGATAATCGCTGGACTGCTCCTCCTTCTCCTCATGCGCCACCATGATGACCGTTACAAGAGTTAGGCCTTTGTTTCAGGTATACCCCCAGTGGTAAATTTTTTCGCCCATTCTTTGCAGAATGGACATTACAACGACAGGAGACCCGCTCCTTTGCAATGGGAACAATGTTTTGAGGCCCTCATGCACGTCTCTATGCAGGGACAACGTGGAGCCTCCCAATTTTTGGCTGCCCTGCCAAAGGGCTATACTATAATACACCCACTTCCTGACAATGGACACTTAATGTTTTGAGGCCCTCATGCACGTCTCTATCCAGGGACAACGTGGAGCCTCCCAATTTTTGGCTGCCCTGCCAAAGGGCTATACTACAAAAGACCCACTTCCTGACAATGGACACTTAATGTTTTGAGGCCCTCATGCACGTCTCTATCCAGGGACAACGTGGAGCCTCCCAATTTTTGGCTGCCCTGCCTAAGGGCTATACTATAATACACCCACTTCCTGACAATGGACACTTAATGTTTTGAGGCCCTCATGCACGTCTCTATCCAGGGACAACGTGGAGCCTCCCAATTTTTGGCTGCCCTGCCAAAGGGCTATACTACAAAAGACCCACTTCCTGACAATGGACACTTAATGTTTTGAGGCCCTCATGCACGTCTCTATCCATGGATTTGGAGCATGGAGACGATTATCTCGGGATTGCAAGATAACCAAACAAAACTTTTAGTGGATTTCTACTTATTTTATTAAATATCATCTCCACCAAACAGGACAAGCTTGCATCTGTTATAGTTTTGGAGAAAAATGTGTTCATTTCATGTATGCGCGAAATGCCTTAAAAATGGCTTTAAATGGATTTGGAGCATGGAGACGATTATCTCGGGATTGCAAGATAACCAAACAAAACTTTTAGTGGATTTCTACTTATTTTATTAAATATCATCTCCACCAAACAGGACAAGCTTGCATCTGTTATAGTTTTGGAGAAAAATGTGTTCATTTCATGTATGCGCGAAATGCCTTAAAAATGGCTTTAAAATGGATTTGGAGCATGGAGACGATTATCTCGGGATTGCAAGATAACCAAACAAAACTTTTAGTGGATTTCTACTTATTTTATTAAATATCATCTCCACCAAACAGGACAAGCTTGCATCTGTTATAGTTTTGGAGAAAAATGTGTTCATTTCATGTATGCGCGAAATGCCTTAAAAATGGCTTTAAAATGGATTTGGAGCATGGAGACGATTATCTCGGGATTGCAAGATAACCAAACAAAACTTTTAGTGGATTTCTACTTATTTTATTAAATATCATCTCCACCAAACAGGACAAGCTTGCATCTGTTATAGTTTTGGAGAAAAATGTGTTCATTTCATGTATGCGCGAAATGCCTTAAAAATGGCTTTAAAATGGATTTGGAGCATGGAGACGATTATCTCGGGATTGCAAGATAACCAAACAAAACTTTTAGTGGATTTCTACTTATTTTATTAAATATCATCTCCACCAAACAGGACAAGCTTGCATCTGTTATAGTTTTGGAGAAAAATGTGTTCATTTCATGTATGCGCGAAATGCCTTAAAAATGGCTTTAAAATGGATTTGGAGCATGGAGACGATTATCTCGGGATTGCAAGATAACCAAACAAAACTTTTAGTGGATTTCTACTTATTTTATTAAATATCATCTCCACCAAACAGGACAAGCTTGCATCTGTTATAGTTTTGGAGAAAAATGTGTTCATTTCATGTATGCGCGAAATGCCTTAAAAATGGCTTTAAAATGGATTTGGAGCATGGAGACGATTATCTCGGGATTGCAAGATAACCAAACAAAACTTTTAGTGGATTTCTACTTATTTTATTAAATATCATCTCCACCAAACAGGACAAGCTTGCATCTGTTATAGTTTTGGAGAAAAATGTGTTCATTTCATGTATGCGCGAAATGCCTTAAAAATGGCTTTAAAATGGATTTGGAGCATGGAGACGATTATCTCGGGATTGCAAGATAACCAAACAAAACTTTTAGTGGATTTCTACTTATTTTATTAAATATCATCTCCACCAAACAGGACAAGCTTGCATCTGTTATAGTTTTGGAGAAAAATGTGTTCATTTCATGTATGCGCGAAATGCCTTAAAAATGGCTTTAAAATGGATTTGGAGCATGGAGACGATTATCTCGGGATTGCAAGATAACCAAACAAAACTTTTAGTGGATTTCTACTTATTTTATTAAATATCATCTCCACCAAACAGGACAAGCTTGCATCTGTTATAGTTTTGGAGAAAAATGTGTTCATTTCATGTATGCGCGAAATGCCTTAAAAATGGCTTTAAAATGGATTTGGAGCATGGAGACGATTATCTCGGGATTGCAAGATAACCAAACAAAACTTTTACTGGATTTCTACTTATTTTATTAAATATCATCTCCACCAAACAGGACAAGCTTGCATCTGTTATAGTTTTGGAGAAAAATGTGTTCATTTCATGTATGCGCGAAATGCCTTAAAAATGGCTTTAAAATAGATTTGGAGCATGGAGACGATTATCTCGGGATTGCAAGATAACCAAACAAAACTTTTAGTGGATTTCTACTTATTTTATTAAATATCATCTCCACCAAACAGGACAAGCTTGCATCTGATATAGTTTTGGAGAAAAATGTGTTCATTTCATGTATGCGCGAAATGCCTTAAAAATGGCTTTAAAATGGATTTGGAGCATGGAGACGATTATCTCGGGATTGCAAGATAACCAAACAAAACTTTTAGTGGATTTCTACTTATTTTATTAAATATCATCTCCACCAAACAGGACAAGCTTGCATCTGTTATAGTTTTGGAGAAAAATGTGTTCATTTCATGTATGCGCGAAATGCCTTAAAAATGGCTTTAAAATGGATTTGGAGCATGGAGACGATTATCTCGGGATTGCAAGATAACCAAACAAAACTTTTAGTGGATTTCTACTTATTTTATTAAATATCATCTCCACCAAACAGGACAAGCTTGCATCTGTTATAGTTTTGGAGAAAAATGTGTTCATTTCATGTATGCGCGAAATGCCTTAAAAATGGCTTTAAAATGGATTTGGAGCATGGAGACGATTATCTCGGGATTGCAAGATAACCAAACAAAACTTTTAGTGGATTTCTACTTATTTTATTAAATATCATCTCCACCAAACAGGACAAGCTTGCATCTGTTATAGTTTTGGAGAAAAATGTGTTCATTTCATGTATGCGCGAAATGCCTTAAATATGGCTTTAAAATGGATTTGGAGCATGGAGACGATTATCTCGGGATTGCAAGATAACCAAACAAAACTTTTAGTGGATTTCTACTTATTTTATTAAATATCATCTCCACCAAACAGGACAAGCTTGCATCTGTTATAGTTTTGGAGAAAAATGTGTTCATTTCATGTATGCGCGAAATGCCTTAAAAATGGCTTTAAAATGGATTTGGAGCATGGAGACGATTATCTCGGGATTGCAAGATAACCAAACAAAACTTTTAGTGGATTTCTACTTATTTTATTAAATATCATCTCCACCAAACAGGACAAGCTTGCATCTGTTATAGTTTTGGAGAAAAATGTGTTCATTTCATGTATGCGCGAAATGCCTTAAAAATGGCTTTAAAATGGATTTGGAGCATGGAGACGATTATCTCGGGATTGCAAGATAACCAAACAAAACTTTTAGTGGATTTCTACTTATTTTATTAAATATCATCTCCACCAAACAGGACAAGCTTGCATCTGTTATAGTTTTGGAGAAAAATGTGTTCATTTCATGTATGCGCGAAATGCCTTAAAAATGGCTTTAAAATGGATTTGGAGCATGGAGACGATTATCTCGGGATTGCAAGATAACCAAACAAAACTTTTAGTGGATTTCTACTTATTTTATTAAATATCATCTCCACCAAACAGGACAAGCTTGCATCTGTTATAGTTTTGGAGAAAAATGTGTTCATTTCATGTATGCGCGAAATGCCTTAAAAATGGCTTTAAAATGGATTTGGAGCATGGAGACGATTATCTCGGGATTGCAAGATAACCAAACAAAACTTTTAGTGGATTTCTACTTATTTTATTAAATATCATCTCCACCAAACAGGACAAGCTTGCATCTGTTATAGTTTTGGAGAAAAATGTGTTCATTTCATGTATGCGCGAAATGCCTTAAAAATGGCTTTAAAATGGATTTGGAGCATGGAGACGATTATCTCGGGATTGCAAGATAACCAAACAAAACTTTTAGTGGATTTCTACTTATTTTATTAAATATCATCTCCACCAAACAGGACAAGCTTGCATCTGTTATAGTTTTGGAGAAAAATGTGTTCATTTCATGTATGCGCGAAATGCCTTAAAAATGGCTTTAAAATGGATTTGGAGCATGGAGACGATTATCTCGGGATTGCAAGATAACCAAACAAAACTTTTAGTGGATTTCTACTTATTTTATTAAATATCATCTCCACCAAACAGGACAAGCTTGCATCTGTTATAGTTTTGGAGAAAAATGTGTTCATTTCATGTATGCGCGAAATGCCTTAAAAATGGCTTTAAAATGGATTTGGAGCATGGAGACGATTATCTCGGGATTGCAAGATAACCAAACAAAACTTTTAGTGGATTTCTACTTATTTTATTAAATATCATCTCCACCAAACAGGACAAGCTTGCATCTGTTATAGTTTTGGAGAAAAATGTGTTCATTTCATGTATGCGCGAAATGCCTTAAAAATGGCTTTAAAATGGATTTGGAGCATGGAGACGATTATCTCGGGATTGCAAGATAACCAAACAAAACTTTTAGTGGATTTCTACTTATTTTATTAAATATCATCTCCACCAAACAGGACAAGCTTGCATCTGTTATAGTTTTGGAGAAAAATGTGTTCATTTCATGTATGCGCGAAATGCCTTAAAAATGGCTTTAAAATGGATTTGGAGCATGGAGACGATTATCTCGGGATTGCAAGATAACCAAACAAAACTTTTAGTGGATTTCTACTTATTTTATTAAATATCATCTCCACCAAACAGGACAAGCTTGCATCTGTTATAGTTTTGGAGAAAAATGTGTTCATTTCATGTATGCGCGAAATGCCTTAAAAATGGCTTTAAAATGGATTTGGAGCATGGAGACGATTATCTCGGGATTGCAAGATAACCAAACAAAACTTTTAGTGGATTTCTACTTATTTTATTAAATATCATCTCCACCAAACAGGACAAGCTTGCATCTGTTATAGTTTTGGAGAAAAATGTGTTCATTTCATGTATGCGCGAAATGCCTTAAAAATGGCTTTAAAATGGATTTGGAGCATGGAGACGATTATCTCGGGATTGCAAGATAACCAAACAAAACTTTTAGTGGATTTCTACTTATTTTATTAAATATCATCTCCACCAAACAGGACAAGCTTGCATCTGTTATAGTTTTGGAGAAAAATGTGTTCATTTCATGTATGCGCGAAATGCCTTAAAAATGGCTTTAAAATGGATTTGGAGCATGGAGACGATTATCTCGGGATTGCAAGATAACCAAACAAAACTTTTAGTGGATTTCTACTTATTTTATTAAATATCATCTCCACCAAACAGGACAAGCTTGCATCTGTTATAGTTTTGGAGAAAAATGTGTTCATTTCATGTATGCGCGAAATGCCTTAAAAATGGCTTTAAAATGGATTTGGAGCATGGAGACGATTATCTCGGGATTGCAAGATAACCAAACAAAACTTTTAGTGGATTTCTACTTATTTTATTAAATATCATCTCCACCAAACAGGACAAGCTTGCATCTGTTATAGTTTTGGAGAAAAATGTGTTCATTTCATGTATGCGCGAAATGCCTTAAAAATGGCTTTAAAATGGATTTGGAGCATGGAGACGATTATCTCGGGATTGCAAGATAACCAAACAAAACTTTTAGTGGATTTCTACTTATTTTATTAAATATCATCTCCACCAAACAGGACAAGCTTGCATCTGTTATAGTTTTGGAGAAAAATGTGTTCATTTCATGTATGCGCGAAATGCCTTAAAAATGGCTTTAAAATGGATTTGGAGCATGGAGACGATTATCTCGGGATTGCAAGATAACCAAACAAAACTTTTAGTGGATTTCTACTTATTTTATTAAATATCATCTCCACCAAACAGGACAAGCTTGCATCTGTTATAGTTTTGGAGAAAAATGTGTTCATTTCATGTATGCGCGAAATGCCTTAAAAATGGCTTTAAAATGGATTTGGAGCATGGAGACGATTATCTCGGGATTGCAAGATAACCAAACAAAACTTTTAGTGGATTTCTACTTATTTTATTAAATATCATCTCCACCAAACAGGACAAGCTTGCATCTGTTATAGTTTTGGAGAAAAATGTGTTCATTTCATGTATGCGCGAAATGCCTTAAAAATGGCTTTAAAATGGATTTGGAGCATGGAGACGATTATCTCGGGATTGCAAGATAACCAAACAAAACTTTTAGTGGATTTCTACTTATTTTATTAAATATCATCTCCACCAAACAGGACAAGCTTGCATCTGTTATAGTTTTGGAGAAAAATGTGTTCATTTCATGTATGCGCGAAATGCCTTAAAAATGGCTTTAAAATGGATTTGGAGCATGGAGACGATTATCTCGGGATTGCAAGATAACCAAACAAAACTTTTAGTGGATTTCTACTTATTTTATTAAATATCATCTCCACCAAACAGGACAAGCTTGCATCTGTTATAGTTTTGGAGAAAAATGTGTTCATTTCATGTATGCGCGAAATGCCTTAAAAATGGCTTTAAAATGGATTTGGAGCATGGAGACGATTATCTCGGGATTGCAAGATAACCAAACAAAACTTTTAGTGGATTTCTACTTATTTTATTAAATATCATCTCCACCAAACAGGACAAGCTTGCATCTGTTATAGTTTTGGAGAAAAATGTGTTCATTTCATGTATGCGCGAAATGCCTTAAAAATGGCTTTAAAATGGATTTGGAGCATGGAGACGATTATCTCGGGATTGCAAGATAACCAAACAAAACTTTTAGTGGATTTCTACTTATTTTATTAAATATCATCTCCACCAAACAGGACAAGCTTGCATCTGTTATAGTTTTGGAGAAAAATGTGTTCATTTCATGTATGCGCGAAATGCCTTAAAAATGGCTTTAAAATGGATTTGGAGCATGGAGACGATTATCTCGGGATTGCAAGATAACCAAACAAAACTTTTAGTGGATTTCTACTTATTTTATTAAATATCATCTCCACCAAACAGGACAAGCTTGCATCTGTTATAGTTTTGGAGAAAAATGTGTTCATTTCATGTATGCGCGAAATGCCTTAAAAATGGCTTTAAAATGGATTTGGAGCATGGAGACGATTATCTCGGGATTGCAAGATAACCAAACAAAACTTTTAGTGGATTTCTACTTATTTTATTAAATATCATCTCCACCAAACAGGACAAGCTTGCATCTGTTATAGTTTTGGAGAAAAATGTGTTCATTTCATGTATGCGCGAAATGCCTTAAAAATGGCTTTAAAATGGATTTGGAGCATGGAGACGATTATCTCGGGATTGCAAGATAACCAAACAAAACTTTTAGTGGATTTCTACTTATTTTATTAAATATCATCTCCACCAAACAGGACAAGCTTGCATCTGTTATAGTTTTGGAGAAAAATGTGTTCATTTCATGTATGCGCGAAATGCCTTAAAAATGGCTTTAAAATGGATTTGGAGCATGGAGACGATTATCTCGGGATTGCAAGATAACCAAACAAAACTTTTAGTGGATTTCTACTTATTTTATTAAATATCATCTCCACCAAACAGGACAAGCTTGCATCTGTTATAGTTTTGGAGAAAAATGTGTTCATTTCATGTATGCGCGAAATGCCTTAAAAATGGCTTTAAAATGGATTTGGAGCATGGAGACGATTATCTCGGGATTGCAAGATAACCAAACAAAACTTTTAGTGGATTTCTACTTATTTTATTAAATATCATCTCCACCAAACAGGACAAGCTTGCATCTGTTATAGTTTTGGAGAAAAATGTGTTCATTTCATGTATGCGCGAAATGCCTTAAAAATGGCTTTAAAATGGATTTGGAGCATGGAGACGATTATCTCGGGATTGCAAGATAACCAAACAAAACTTTTAGTGGATTTCTACTTATTTTATTAAATATCATCTCCACCAAACAGGACAAGCTTGCATCTGTTATAGTTTTGGAGAAAAATGTGTTCATTTCATGTATGCGCGAAATGCCTTAAAAATGGCTTTAAAATGGATTTGGAGCATGGAGACGATTATCTCGGGATTGCAAGATAACCAAACAAAACTTTTAGTGGATTTCTACTTATTTTATTAAATATCATCTCCACCAAACAGGACAAGCTTGCATCTGTTATAGTTTTGGAGAAAAATGTGTTCATTTCATGTATGCGCGAAATGCCTTAAAAATGGCTTTAAAATGGATTTGGAGCATGGAGACGATTATCTCGGGATTGCAAGATAACCAAACAAAACTTTTAGTGGATTTCTACTTATTTTATTAAATATCATCTCCACCAAACAGGACAAGCTTGCATCTGTTATAGTTTTGGAGAAAAATGTGTTCATTTCATGTATGCGCGAAATGCCTTAAAAATGGCTTTAAAATGGATTTGGAGCATGGAGACGATTATCTCGGGATTGCAAGATAACCAAACAAAACTTTTAGTGGATTTCTACTTATTTTATTAAATATCATCTCCACCAAACAGGACAAGCTTGCATCTGTTATAGTTTTGGAGAAAAATGTGTTCATTTCATGTATGCGCGAAATGCCTTAAAAATGGCTTTAAAATGGATTTGGAGCATGGAGACGATTATCTCGGGATTGCAAGATAACCAAACAAAACTTTTAGTGGATTTCTACTTATTTTATTAAATATCATCTCCACCAAACAGGACAAGCTTGCATCTGTTATAGTTTTGGAGAAAAATGTGTTCATTTCATGTATGCGCGAAATGCCTTAAAAATGGCTTTAAAATGGATTTGGAGCATGGAGACGATTATCTCGGGATTGCAAGATAACCAAACAAAACTTTTAGTGGATTTCTACTTATTTTATTAAATATCATCTCCACCAAACAGGACAAGCTTGCATCTGTTATAGTTTTGGAGAAAAATGTGTTCATTTCATGTATGCGCGAAATGCCTTAAAAATGGCTTTAAAATGGATTTGGAGCATGGAGACGATTATCTCGGGATTGCAAGATAACCAAACAAAACTTTTAGTGGATTTCTACTTATTTTATTAAATATCATCTCCACCAAACAGGACAAGCTTGCATCTGTTATAGTTTTGGAGAAAAATGTGTTCATTTCATGTATGCGCGAAATGCCTTAAAAATGGCTTTAAAATGGATTTGGAGCATGGAGACGATTATCTCGGGATTGCAAGATAACCAAACAAAACTTTTAGTGGATTTCTACTTATTTTATTAAATATCATCTCCACCAAACAGGACAAGCTTGCATCTGTTATAGTTTTGGAGAAAAATGTGTTCATTTCATGTATGCGCGAAATGCCTTAAAAATGGCTTTAAAATGGATTTGGAGCATGGAGACGATTATCTCGGGATTGCAAGATAACCAAACAAAACTTTTAGTGGATTTCTACTTATTT
This sequence comes from Anomaloglossus baeobatrachus, assembly GCF_048569485.1. Classification (NCBI taxonomy): domain Eukaryota; kingdom Metazoa; phylum Chordata; class Amphibia; order Anura; family Aromobatidae; genus Anomaloglossus; species Anomaloglossus baeobatrachus. The sequence goes on from NW_027445026.1 coordinate 138,832, forward strand.
TATTAAATATCATCTCCACCAAACAGGACAAGCTTGCATCTGTTATAGTTTTGGAGAAAAATGTGTTCATTTCATGTATGCGCGAAATGCCTTAAAAATGGCTTTAAAATGGATTTGGAGCATGGAGACGATTATCTCGGGATTGCAAGATAACCAAACAAAACTTTTAGTGGATTTCTACTTATTTTATTAAATATCATCTCCACCAAACAGGACAAGCTTGCATCTGTTATAGTTTTGGAGAAAAATGTGTTCATTTCATGTATGCGCGAAATGCCTTAAAAATGGCTTTAAAATGGATTTGGAGCATGGAGACGATTATCTCGGGATTGCAAGATAACCAAACAAAACTTTTAGTGGATTTCTACTTATTTTATTAAATATCATCTCCACCAAACAGGACAAGCTTGCATCTGTTATAGTTTTGGAGAAAAATGTGTTCATTTCATGTATGCGCGAAATGCCTTAAAAATGGCTTTAAAATGGATTTGGAGCATGGAGACGATTATCTCGGGATTGCAAGATAACCAAACAAAACTTTTAGTGGATTTCTACTTATTTTATTAAATATCATCTCCACCAAACAGGACAAGCTTGCATCTGTTATAGTTTTGGAGAAAAATGTGTTCATTTCATGTATGCGCGAAATGCCTTAAAAATGGCTTTAAAATGGATTTGGAGCATGGAGACGATTATCTCGGGATTGCAAGATAACCAAACAAAACTTTTAGTGGATTTCTACTTATTTTATTAAATATCATCTCCACCAAACAGGACAAGCTTGCATCTGTTATAGTTTTGGAGAAAAATGTGTTCATTTCATGTATGCGCGAAATGCCTTAAAAATGGCTTTAAAATGGATTTGGAGCATGGAGACGATTATCTCGGGATTGCAAGATAACCAAACAAAACTTTTAGTGGATTTCTACTTATTTTATTAAATATCATCTCCACCAAACAGGACAAGCTTGCATCTGTTATAGTTTTGGAGAAAAATGTGTTCATTTCATGTATGCGCGAAATGCCTTAAAAATGGCTTTAAAATGGATTTGGAGCATGGAGACGATTATCTCGGGATTGCAAGATAACCAAACAAAACTTTTAGTGGATTTCTACTTATTTTATTAAATATCATCTCCACCAAACAGGACAAGCTTGCATCTGTTATAGTTTTGGAGAAAAATGTGTTCATTTCATGTATGCGCGAAATGCCTTAAAAATGGCTTTAAAATGGATTTGGAGCATGGAGACGATTATCTCGGGATTGCAAGATAACCAAACAAAACTTTTAGTGGATTTCTACTTATTTTATTAAATATCATCTCCACCAAACAGGACAAGCTTGCATCTGTTATAGTTTTGGAGAAAAATGTGTTCATTTCATGTATGCGCGAAATGCCTTAAAAATGGCTTTAAAATGGATTTGGAGCATGGAGACGATTATCTCGGGATTGCAAGATAACCAAACAAAACTTTTAGTGGATTTCTACTTATTTTATTAAATATCATCTCCACCAAACAGGACAAGCTTGCATCTGTTATAGTTTTGGAGAAAAATGTGTTCATTTCATGTATGCGCGAAATGCCTTAAAAATGGCTTTAAAATGGATTTGGAGCATGGAGACGATTATCTCGGGATTGCAAGATAACCAAACAAAACTTTTAGTGGATTTCTACTTATTTTATTAAATATCATCTCCACCAAACAGGACAAGCTTGCATCTGTTATAGTTTTGGAGAAAAATGTGTTCATTTCATGTATGCGCGAAATGCCTTAAAAATGGCTTTAAAATGGATTTGGAGCATGGAGACGATTATCTCGGGATTGCAAGATAACCAAACAAAACTTTTAGTGGATTTCTACTTATTTTATTAAATATCATCTCCACCAAACAGGACAAGCTTGCATCTGTTATAGTTTTGGAGAAAAATGTGTTCATTTCATGTATGCGCGAAATGCCTTAAAAATGGCTTTAAAATGGATTTGGAGCATGGAGACGATTATCTCGGGATTGCAAGATAACCAAACAAAACTTTTAGTGGATTTCTACTTATTTTATTAAATATCATCTCCACCAAACAGGACAAGCTTGCATCTGTTATAGTTTTGGAGAAAAATGTGTTCATTTCATGTATGCGCGAAATGCCTTAAAAATGGCTTTAAAATGGATTTGGAGCATGGAGACGATTATCTCGGGATTGCAAGATAACCAAACAAAACTTTTAGTGGATTTCTACTTATTTTATTAAATATCATCTCCACCAAACAGGACAAGCTTGCATCTGTTATAGTTTTGGAGAAAAATGTGTTCATTTCATGTATGCGCGAAATGCCTTAAAAATGGCTTTAAAATGGATTTGGAGCATGGAGACGATTATCTCGGGATTGCAAGATAACCAAACAAAACTTTTAGTGGATTTCTACTTATTTTATTAAATATCATCTCCACCAAACAGGACAAGCTTGCATCTGTTATAGTTTTGGAGAAAAATGTGTTCATTTCATGTATGCGCGAAATGCCTTAAAAATGGCTTTAAAATGGATTTGGAGCATGGAGACGATTATCTCGGGATTGCAAGATAACCAAACAAAACTTTTAGTGGATTTCTACTTATTTTATTAAATATCATCTCCACCAAACAGGACAAGCTTGCATCTGTTATAGTTTTGGAGAAAAATGTGTTCATTTCATGTATGCGCGAAATGCCTTAAAAATGGCTTTAAAATGGATTTGGAGCATGGAGACGATTATCTCGGGATTGCAAGATAACCAAACAAAACTTTTAGTGGATTTCTACTTATTTTATTAAATATCATCTCCACCAAACAGGACAAGCTTGCATCTGTTATAGTTTTGGAGAAAAATGTGTTCATTTCATGTATGCGCGAAATGCCTTAAAAATGGCTTTAAAATGGATTTGGAGCATGGAGACGATTATCTCGGGATTGCAAGATAACCAAACAAAACTTTTAGTGGATTTCTACTTATTTTATTAAATATCATCTCCACCAAACAGGACAAGCTTGCATCTGTTATAGTTTTGGAGAAAAATGTGTTCATTTCATGTATGCGCGAAATGCCTTAAAAATGGCTTTAAAATGGATTTGGAGCATGGAGACGATTATCTCGGGATTGCAAGATAACCAAACAAAACTTTTAGTGGATTTCTACTTATTTTATTAAATATCATCTCCACCAAACAGGACAAGCTTGCATCTGTTATAGTTTTGGAGAAAAATGTGTTCATTTCATGTATGCGCGAAATGCCTTAAAAATGGCTTTAAAATGGATTTGGAGCATGGAGACGATTATCTCGGGATTGCAAGATAACCAAACAAAACTTTTAGTGGATTTCTACTTATTTTATTAAATATCATCTCCACCAAACAGGACAAGCTTGCATCTGTTATAGTTTTGGAGAAAAATGTGTTCATTTCATGTATGCGCGAAATGCCTTAAAAATGGCTTTAAAATGGATTTGGAGCATGGAGACGATTATCTCGGGATTGCAAGATAACCAAACAAAACTTTTAGTGGATTTCTACTTATTTTATTAAATATCATCTCCACCAAACAGGACAAGCTTGCATCTGTTATAGTTTTGGAGAAAAATGTGTTCATTTCATGTATGCGCGAAATGCCTTAAAAATGGCTTTAAAATGGATTTGGAGCATGGAGACGATTATCTCGGGATTGCAAGATAACCAAACAAAACTTTTAGTGGATTTCTACTTATTTTATTAAATATCATCTCCACCAAACAGGACAAGCTTGCATCTGTTATAGTTTTGGAGAAAAATGTGTTCATTTCATGTATGCGCGAAATGCCTTAAAAATGGCTTTAAAATGGATTTGGAGCATGGAGACGATTATCTCGGGATTGCAAGATAACCAAACAAAACTTTTAGTGGATTTCTACTTATTTTATTAAATATCATCTCCACCAAACAGGACAAGCTTGCATCTGTTATAGTTTTGGAGAAAAATGTGTTCATTTCATGTATGCGCGAAATGCCTTAAAAATGGCTTTAAAATGGATTTGGAGCATGGAGACGATTATCTCGGGATTGCAAGATAACCAAACAAAACTTTTAGTGGATTTCTACTTATTTTATTAAATATCATCTCCACCAAACAGGACAAGCTTGCATCTGTTATAGTTTTGGAGAAAAATGTGTTCATTTCATGTATGCGCGAAATGCCTTAAAAATGGCTTTAAAATGGATTTGGAGCATGGAGACGATTATCTCGGGATTGCAAGATAACCAAACAAAACTTTTAGTGGATTTCTACTTATTTTATTAAATATCATCTCCACCAAACAGGACAAGCTTGCATCTGTTATAGTTTTGGAGAAAAATGTGTTCATTTCATGTATGCGCGAAATGCCTTAAAAATGGCTTTAAAATGGATTTGGAGCATGGAGACGATTATCTCGGGATTGCAAGATAACCAAACAAAACTTTTAGTGGATTTCTACTTATTTTATTAAATATCATCTCCACCAAACAGGACAAGCTTGCATCTGTTATAGTTTTGGAGAAAAATGTGTTCATTTCATGTATGCGCGAAATGCCTTAAAAATGGCTTTAAAATGGATTTGGAGCATGGAGACGATTATCTCGGGATTGCAAGATAACCAAACAAAACTTTTAGTGGATTTCTACTTATTTTATTAAATATCATCTCCACCAAACAGGACAAGCTTGCATCTGTTATAGTTTTGGAGAAAAATGTGTTCATTTCATGTATGCGCGAAATGCCTTAAAAATGGCTTTAAAATGGATTTGGAGCATGGAGACGATTATCTCGGGATTGCAAGATAACCAAACAAAACTTTTAGTGGATTTCTACTTATTTTATTAAATATCATCTCCACCAAACAGGACAAGCTTGCATCTGTTATAGTTTTGGAGAAAAATGTGTTCATTTCATGTATGCGCGAAATGCCTTAAAAATGGCTTTAAAATGGATTTGGAGCATGGAGACGATTATCTCGGGATTGCAAGATAACCAAACAAAACTTTTAGTGGATTTCTACTTATTTTATTAAATATCATCTCCACCAAACAGGACAAGCTTGCATCTGTTATAGTTTTGGAGAAAAATGTGTTCATTTCATGTATGCGCGAAATGCCTTAAAAATGGCTTTAAAATGGATTTGGAGCATGGAGACGATTATCTCGGGATTGCAAGATAACCAAACAAAACTTTTAGTGGATTTCTACTTATTTTATTAAATATCATCTCCACCAAACAGGACAAGCTTGCATCTGTTATAGTTTTGGAGAAAAATGTGTTCATTTCATGTATGCGCGAAATGCCTTAAAAATGGCTTTAAAATGGATTTGGAGCATGGAGACGATTATCTCGGGATTGCAAGATAACCAAACAAAACTTTTAGTGGATTTCTACTTATTTTATTAAATATCATCTCCACCAAACAGGACAAGCTTGCATCTGTTATAGTTTTGGAGAAAAATGTGTTCATTTCATGTATGCGCGAAATGCCTTAAAAATGGCTTTAAAATGGATTTGGAGCATGGAGACGATTATCTCGGGATTGCAAGATAACCAAACAAAACTTTTAGTGGATTTCTACTTATTTTATTAAATATCATCTCCACCAAACAGGACAAGCTTGCATCTGTTATAGTTTTGGAGAAAAATGTGTTCATTTCATGTATGCGCGAAATGCCTTAAAAATGGCTTTAAAATGGATTTGGAGCATGGAGACGATTATCTCGGGATTGCAAGATAACCAAACAAAACTTTTAGTGGATTTCTACTTATTTTATTAAATATCATCTCCACCAAACAGGACAAGCTTGCATCTGTTATAGTTTTGGAGAAAAATGTGTTCATTTCATGTATGCGCGAAATGCCTTAAAAATGGCTTTAAAATGGATTTGGAGCATGGAGACGATTATCTCGGGATTGCAAGATAACCAAACAAAACTTTTAGTGGATTTCTACTTATTTTATTAAATATCATCTCCACCAAACAGGACAAGCTTGCATCTGTTATAGTTTTGGAGAAAAATGTGTTCATTTCATGTATGCGCGAAATGCCTTAAAAATGGCTTTAAAATGGATTTGGAGCATGGAGACGATTATCTCGGGATTGCAAGATAACCAAACAAAACTTTTAGTGGATTTCTACTTATTTTATTAAATATCATCTCCACCAAACAGGACAAGCTTGCATCTGTTATAGTTTTGGAGAAAAATGTGTTCATTTCATGTATGCGCGAAATGCCTTAAAAATGGCTTTAAAATGGATTTGGAGCATGGAGACGATTATCTCGGGATTGCAAGATAACCAAACAAAACTTTTAGTGGATTTCTACTTATTTTATTAAATATCATCTCCACCAAACAGGACAAGCTTGCATCTGTTATAGTTTTGGAGAAAAATGTGTTCATTTCATGTATGCGCGAAATGCCTTAAAAATGGCTTTAAAATGGATTTGGAGCATGGAGACGATTATCTCGGGATTGCAAGATAACCAAACAAAACTTTTAGTGGATTTCTACTTATTTTATTAAATATCATCTCCACCAAACAGGACAAGCTTGCATCTGTTATAGTTTTGGAGAAAAATGTGTTCATTTCATGTATGCGCGAAATGCCTTAAAAATGGCTTTAAAATGGATTTGGAGCATGGAGACGATTATCTCGGGATTGCAAGATAACCAAACAAAACTTTTAGTGGATTTCTACTTATTTTATTAAATATCATCTCCACCAAACAGGACAAGCTTGCATCTGTTATAGTTTTGGAGAAAAATGTGTTCATTTCATGTATGCGCGAAATGCCTTAAAAATGGCTTTAAAATGGATTTGGAGCATGGAGACGATCTCGGATTGCAAGATAACCAAACAAAACTTTTAGTGGATTTCTACTTATTTTATTAAATATCATCTCCACCAAACAGGACAAGCTTGCATCTGTTATA